>NC_069735.1:8695953-8803453 GCF_027358585.1 Pangasianodon hypophthalmus
TCCTTCCTACCTTTTCTTTGCCTTTGTTAGCCAATTCAGCCATAGAAACAGGCAAACTCGATTTTTTTTTTGCCAGTATTTCTTTCTTTCTTTTTTCTTTCTGTGAACCTCACCTCAGATGTCTCTGCAAGGTGCAGTTAAGTGATGTGTCATGAATGAGTCGGCTCTTTGACTCGGCTCTTTTAGGTGAGAGCCGACTCGCATATTTGAGCCTTTTTTATGCAGATACACACAATGCTGTTACTCCTGCGGTGTAATTTAATGAAAAAGGGTGTATGTTTCGTACCTTTATTATAACTTTACCTAGAGAAGTGCATGTGGTGTACCTTTAGCTTTTAGAGTAATGGTATTTTAGTTAGATATCTTAAATTGTTTTCCAGGCTTCTAACTAGCATTTGAGTAAACAAGTTAACCACAGACTAACATTTGAGTAAACAGACTAACCAAAACCTAAAATTTGAGTAAACAGACTAACCACAAACTAACATTTGAGTAAACAAGCTAATCAAAAACTAACATTTGAGTAAACAGACTAACCACAAACTAACATTTGAGTAAACAGACTAACCACAAACTAACATTTGAGTAAACAAGCTAACCAAAAACTAACATTTGAGTAAACAGACTAACCAAAACCTAAAATTTGAGTAAACAGACTAACCACAAACTAACATTTGAGTAAACAAGCTAATCAAAAACTAACATTTGAGTAAACAGACTAACCACAAACTAACATTGGAGTAAACAGACTAACCACAAACTAACATTTGAGTAAACAAGCTAACCAAAAACTAACATTTGAGTAAACAGACTAACCACAAACTAACATTTGAGTAAACAGACTAACCACAAACTAACATTTGAGTAAACAAGCTAATCACAAACTAACATTTGAGTAAACAGACTATTCACAAACTAACATTTGAGTAAACAAGCTAATCACAAACTAACATTTGAGTAAACAGACTATTCACAAACTAACATTTGAGTAAACAAGCTAATCAAAAACTAACATTTGAGTAAACAGACTATTCACAAACTAACATTTGAGTAAACAGACTAACCACAAACTAACATTTGAGTAAACAGACTAACCACAAACTAACATTTGAGTAAACAAGCTAACCAAAAACTAACATTTGAGTAAACAGACTAACCACAAACTAACATTTGAGTAAACAGACTAACCACAAACTAACATTTGAGTAAACAAGCTAATCACAAACTAACATTTGAGTAAACAGACTATTCACAAACTAACATTTGAGTAAACAGACTAACCACAAACTAACATTTGAGTAAACAAGCTAATCAAAAACTAACATTTGAGTAAACAGACTATTCACAAACTAACATTTGAGTAAACAGACTAACCACAAACTAACACTTCAGTAAACAAGCTAACCACAAACTAACATTTTAGTAAACAGACTAACCACAAACTAACACTTCAGTAAACAAGCTAACCACAAACTAACATTTGAGTAAACAAACTAACCACAAACTAACACTTAAGAAAACAAGCTAACCACAAACGAACATTTAAGTAAACAAGCTAAACATAAACTAACATTTGAGTAAACAGACTAACCACAAACTAACATATGAGTAGAGAGATTAACCACAAACTAGCACTTTTGTAAATAGTTTATAGCTCAGTTTTTTAATTTTATATTGTTTGCTATGGTTCGAGTACACTAAACTAAATCCAGCGACACCTGCAGATGGTGCACTCGAACCAAAATTACGACCAAAATGCCTCAAATTTCCTATAAAAGTCCACTACATAGGGTATGAAACAATGGCTTGTGCACCCTATGTGGGGCGCTGTATGCTAAACAGGAAGCGATTTGGGATTAAACCCCGAACATCCACAACAGCAGGAGGCAACGACGTGCAAAACCGTGCGAGCTTGGCGTGCTCGTGAACGCGCACTGGGAATCCGCTATACTATTAGTGCACAGTCCAGATGAGAGGATCTGACCTGACTCTTAGTGAAATACTGTGGAATAAAAGCTACAGCCTCGGGGATTAACTAATTCACAGTGGAGTTTTTCTTCGTCCATGGATCCCTGTTTCACTTAGGAAGCGGAGTGTTATCGGGGCGGATCTGTTGGGAACAACATCAACGTTTTCCTTTAAATCCTTCAGCTCGGATTTACTTCAGATTGGGACTGTGTGCAGATTTATTTTTAAAGACAGACAGCTGAACTGTAGCTAAGGCGAGATGTGTGATATGTAACACCGCCAGGCTTCCTGTTTGATCTTTTGTTTGTTTACACGCTGATGTTATTCAGATCCATGTAAATAAATGGGAGAGTGTCTTATCATCCTTTCCCTCTTATCTAGCTAACTCAAACACTTTTTTAAGTCAGTAACCTTTGGAAGAATGACTTAATAGTGATCAAGACACCTCTGGAAAATCCAAATTGCCCATGTGATAGTGTAACTACAACTAAACAACAACATCATCATCATCAACAACAACAACAACAACAACAATGCGCTAGTAATTGGATCTAAAGCTGAATCTAGGAGATTTTCCACGGAATTAAACTCTTCTATCAGTCATCTAACCACTTTGGAGCGACCATGGCTTTCTTTAATTTTCGGAAAATATTCAAGCTTGGTCCTGAGAGGAAGAAAAAGCAGTATGAACACGTCCACAGAGACGTGAACCCCGAGGAAAGCTGGGAAATTGTCGGAGAATTAGGAGACGGTGCTTTTGGAAAGGTGTATAAGGTAAACAACATCATTACTACACTTGTGCTACATGGTAATACCTCTATAATAAATGTTGTATTATTATATTGCATCCCATATTTAGGCGCAGAATTGTTTCTATTTTTATACAGGATATCACGTGATTGACTTTCTGGTAATTATTAACCGCAAAGTGCGCATGCGTCACACCAAAACATGTGCTCAGGTGTTCACATTCACACCAGTGTGGCCTGGGACCCCATTATACTCCAGTACTGTGAGAAAAAAAAGGTACTGATCTGTATCTGTGCTTATCACTGGGCTGGTAGCCTCAAAGGTACATCATTTGTACCTCTACCTGGGAAAGTGCATTTAAGCATTACTTTCTAATTAAAGGTACATCAGTGGACTTTAAGGTCAAATTGTCTTTAAAGAGACACTATGAGGTTGATGAGGTTGCTGCGCCAGTGGTAGGAAAGGAAAGGTAGAGTTTAATACTTTACTTCACCAAAGGAACACTTCTGACCAGATATCTTGGTGGTGGACCATTCACAGCACGAGCAGCTACATTAACATGGTAGAGTAGTTGTACAGAGTGTCCCAAAGTCTCCATATACACAGGGGACTATGTATGCCAACACCACGTCGGTTGTGGACGTTCGTGGATGTCCACTTCTCGATTGGTCCAGTCTTTTTGAAATTGGTACAGCAATTTGACACAACAATGTCGTGTGTGATATGCTTGCCATGTTTCCTGTTAAAGTCCATCGCAACCTTGAGACAGCTTCCTGATCCAGCCATGGGAATGATTTCAATACTTTCTTCTTTTGTCAAAGGCATTCTTAAAGGCTATCTGAAAAAACAACCACAATGTAAACTAAGTATGAACATTTTTGGAAGACATTTTGCTAAAAAGTGTTAATTTCCTCTATTTATGGATACTTTTGGGACACCCTGTAATATGCATTTGCTGGGATTTATGAACACCTCAGTATCACTGCTGGGTTGAGAATAAACCAACCAAAAATCTGCAGCCAACCAGAGACAAGTCTGTTAGAAATATACAAAGGATTTGTTAATAAGCAAGCAAAAACTGCGTAGAGAATTCCTTCTTGATCTGTAAAAAGAATGCAGTGCATGGGATGAGTATTACAATATTAAGTGTATTAGTGTATACTAGTTCAAGATAGAGAATAGTTTTGCAAAGGGATTCAGTATGACTGTCTTTTGAGGCAAAATAGGTCAGTATTAAAAGAGAGAACACTTCTTAAAGAACCATCATGTACCAGCAACAGGAATAGGTAGAAGACGGAGGAAATTCTTTTCTGCCGTGAGGAAATACTACAGGATTTCCTTACTACAGGAAGAGGATGGATTTGCTTAAAGCAAAGGAGAGAAAGCATTCCTGGGGAACAGTTGAGTTTAGTTTCAAATCTCAAGCTGTTTTGCTTCAGCAGTGAAGCCATTGTAAGCAGACTCACCATTATAGGGGTAAAACTGAACATTTGTCCCAGTACCTGGCATTATGCACACCAGGCCTGCTTGAAAGCAATGAGTTCAAGCCAGAGTTTAGCGATCAACCTCCTTAAGCACATACCACTTGATCATCTCTCACACTTGAATGTTGTTTGTGCTTTATGTAGCCCTGTGTGTGGAGTCTGTATTGCTTTGTATGTTACATCATGATGCTGACTCCACAATGTTTAGTCCCAGTGTGTACATTGTGTGTTAATGATGGGGTGATGATATAAACATAGTGATCTTGCCCAGAGTCCCCAAAAAGCATACACGTTGCATTTCACTCAAATGCTCTGAATGCCATGTTCTGTGTCAGTGTAATCTAACCAAGTCCACCTCTACCACTAAGCTGTTTAAATAAGATCACAGTGCCTAAAGTTTTTACTTTTCATGACATATCATTAGATTTACCTAGCTCCTGTAGTAAGCCTAAATTCTCCTCTTTTCTGCAAACACAGTTAGGCTCACAAGGCATGTGGTGATGCAGCACAGTAACGTTTTCAACATGTGGAAAGTCTCTGTCGTCTCTGAAGCCCAAAGAATTTCCAGCCTTAATATTTTCTGGGTGTTGAAAATACCTGCACTACTGCGGCCACAGCATTTGCTCTCTCACACAAGATCACACAAGAATTAAGCCCAGATTAAGTATGAGTCAGGACTGAACATTAACATTTTGAGTAAATAGCATTGGTACGAGAAAGTTTGCAGATATTGTAGAATATCTGCAAATTTTCTAGCACTAATGCCACTTATACAAAATGTTAATGTTAATGTTAACTCACTAAGAGTTGTTAATGAGACTTGTAAAATGTCAATAAGTAGCACAATTATTTATAGTAGTGCGGTTGTTGTATCTGTGAAAAAAAAAGGTTTAATGGAAGCAATTTTGAATATAATAATATAATAAATTATTTAATCCAACAATAGCATTTTGTGTATAACAGTAAAATTTCTGGTAAGATTATTGTTTAACATTTAGTCTATAACTATGTTATCTATAGTCTATATTGTTTAACATATAGTCTATATTCCATACATGCAAACAGTTTCCTTCACCTTCTTCAGCATGTTTTATTGATTTCAATTACCCAACCTCAAAGTAATAAAAACTTCCAAAGAATCATATAAACAAAAAGTAATTCCTTGTTGCATTACATTAATGGTCCTTATCAAAGGACCGTTGTGGACAATAAATGCTTGAATGTGGTGTGTCAATATTACAGTGTATTTCAATATTTGCCATGTTGTGTGCCAGGGCAAACAGTTTCGATGTTGTAAACTTGCAAACACGTGTTTATGCCTTGTTCTGATGTTTCACTTTTTTTTGTATAAACCTCAAATAAAATGACTTAAATTAATTTTCTCTCTCAGGCCCAGAACAAGCAGTCGGGCATTTTAGCTGCAGCGAAGGTGATTGACACTAAGACGGAAGAAGAGCTGGAGGATTACATGGTGGAGATTGACATACTGGCATCTTGTAACCATGACAACATTGTCAAGCTTTTGGATGCTTTCTACTATGAGAGCAAACTCTGGGTGAGCACATAAAATGTAGTCCCATTCCCATTCACAATATTTCAAGCCAGACCTCTTATAGCCTCATACTTTCATTTATTTAAATAAAGGAAACACTTTGCACATTACATAAATTACAAAAAAATAAAATTTCATTACTATTAAATCTTTTGTGTTTTATACACTGCTCTTCAAATATTTTTGAACCCTATATCTTAGTATTTTTGTTTATATCGCCTCATTGCGTTTTACATACATACCCTAACATTTGCAATGGATAGGTATAAATGAATTGTTTGTGTGAAATGTTTTATATTAAATGTTTAGCAAATTGAGAAAATTTAATTTAAGAAGTGTAGATCTAATCTAAACAGAAAAGGCCAAAATATATATCACCTTAGGCACTTGTGGCACACTGTATATTTATGTTTTATAGTAATACAGTTCACTTACATTCTTTATGAGTCTTTACTTTTTTATATTATGTCTTTTCAATATAATTTCATAATCATATTAGTCAATTATGCTAATAGTCATAAATCATAATACAAAAATTTCATTATATTATTTTTAACATAATTAACCTTTGCTGCTGACCGTAAGGTAATTATAGAACTACAAAAAATCACTAAATTTATTTATGTAACTAAACTACAGATTGATGTTTCATTACAAGTTAACATAAGGAACATTACTATTAGAACTTAAATGCCTTTTTTAGTTAACAATTAACTAACAAGTAGCTAACTACAATTGGTGTTTTGGTTTATATTTATTATTATTATTATTATTATTATTGTTATTAACTAACATAATTAATCTTTACAGTTGACTATATAACTACATAAATGTTAACTGTAAACTACAGATTGGTGTTTTATATCAAACTAACTCAATTAACATTATTAACTAAGTTTATATATAAAGATTGTTTGTATAAAGTTAACTAATTTTCGATCAGTTAACTGACAGGTAACTAAAATTGGTTTCAGTTCAATAACGTAGTTAAAATAACCTGCTAAGATTATGTTATTTAAAACTCAATTATATGATTACAGCATGCTGAATTGATGAAACTCTAGTCAGGTGGACCTTCCAGGGCCTGAAGCTTTAAACCTGAATTTCCAAGAACTTAATTTTAAGAGGTGAATTCAAACATGATATATTATCTAAAATTTGAATTAGGCATTAAAAACTTATACATAAAGACGTACCATACCCACACAATTCAGTTTTACATATAATGTGTAAAGTTGTATTATCAATTTAACATAAACTATACCACCAGTTTTAATTAACAGTTAATTATTTTTATATAAACCTTTACTGTTAACTAAAAAGTGGTGTTTCATTACGTATTAGCCAACATAACATTAGCCAACATAAATTTCAATTTATTAAGTTTCTAACTTCATAATTTGACATATAAAATCACTCAATCATTCAATCACTATTAATTCAACCTAGTAATTCTTACGGCTACCTACTAGCTGAATTTTCTAGGTCAATCATTTCAGAGAGAAGAATTCAGGCATGTTTTTTTTTTTTTGGTTGTTTTTTTTTTGTGATGTAAAGCTATATCAGTGAACCTGATTTAACTCCATACCAAGTGGCAGTGTGTATTCTGACTGAAAAATCTGCTCGCTGTTAATCCCTCTTCCACTTGTGCTGCAAGTGGCCAGTTGTGTTATGTATATACATTATGTATATGTATATGTATATACATTATTCAAGTCAAGAGGTGAGGTCAATGAATGTGTGTTAAAAAAGCAAATTGCAGTGCGGGGGAGGCCTTTTTATGGTAAATATGAAGACAATGGAAAGCTGGATTAGGGGGACAGCAAGCTTCTGTTACATCTCTGTGTTCTCAGTTTGTTTCCTTCCTGTGGAAGAGAAGTTTGAAGATAGATAAGACAGGATCCAAGCTTGAATGGCCTCCTTTATTGTTCATTTTTAAAATCAGGTCCTGGGTGGCTATTATTCACATTTATCAATGATTTCAACAGGTAGTACTTTCACAACATTTAAAAAAAATACAGCAGAAATTGTGGAAATATTCAGTTGCTTTGTCCTCACGGAAAAGCAGGAGTAGGCAGAGGTCACACTGAGGTGTGCTATTGTATGTAGACTATTGTCAGAAGAGGCCAGCTATAATTACTTGGTTGTTATATTACTGCCCTACCTGTTCCTTGCCAGCTCCCTTTCATTTCATTGTGCACTGACACATGGGTGTGTCGTACCTATGGAAGCATGCAGATTTCTATCAGGCTCAGAGTTTCAGGAAATAGACGTACAGGCTCTAGTGGCTTCCTTATGATGCTGTAAAAGCAGGCCTGTGCTGTGAATGGAGTGGATTATATATTAGCATTTATAGTAGGGTACAAAAGTCCGAGTGTGTTACCAGGTTTTTGTTATTACTCAAGAATGTATGAGTTATCAGTGCCGTTAGTAAATCATACACTTTTCGGTAGTATTACTACTGAGGAATGATGTAGTATAATGCAACAAATTTAACCCAGTCTTCAGGACGTGTGGTGATAGCTAAAGTGATAATCACAATTAACTTGCTCAATGTTTAATTTAGAATTTAGGAGCAGTTAATCATTATCACATTTTAAATTAACAGAGCAGTCTTTCTCTTTCATATATATCCACATTCGTATATATTTTTATATCCGCATACAAAGATATTTTAGACTTCTAATTCTTTTAGCTGGCTAGCTTGTTTTCATTTCAGCAGTTAATGAACATGGAGATTGGTAATTTAATATTAGGGTTTATTTAAGAGATTATGTTAGCCAGCTGCTACTAACATTGGCTAGTTAAGTTGTTTGATGCGTACAGTTTCTATGCTAATATTAGCGTTAGCCTGGCTAGTCTGACCCACTAACAAGAGCTAGATTAGCTGAAAATGCAGTTAGGTAAGTTAGCTAACTAACTATGCTGCTAATTTAGCATCAACAGTTAATGTTTTAGTGCTGCTACTTTCTTTTAAAAGTTGGGTTACTTAATTAAATGACAGAAAACATTAGCAATGTGAATTTGTATTGCAAGAAAATAGCAAAATAGTATCAATAATTAATTAAAGATTAAGGTTTCAAATTTGTAATGTTTTACATTACATTTTTTTTTGCAGAAATACTTTACACAAGCTGTGTAAACTGGCTTCCTGTTCACTACATGTGCTCACTACATAGGACATCACATCTTCCCCATTTGAACACTATTTAAGATTCAGCAACAGGAACAGTGTAACTTCAATAAATGTGTTATAATCTTTTTAATCTTTTTTGTTGTACAAAACTGTGTGAAATGCAAACAGTTTTATTTAAATACACTCGTTTACACCCTGCTGGGTTCCTGTTAATAGCAGGGTTGCCTCCTTTTGTGCTGTAAAATAAAGCCGAAACTGATTAGTTGACCTCGTTACCTTTTTTTTGTGTGTGTTTTTTAATGTGTATATAGTTCATAACCCCAGGCAGTAGATTCAATTACACATTAACCGGATGTAATGGATCAGTGGCTCCTCAGAGGCCTTTCCTCTGGATAGGAAACCTAAAGCCTATGCTATGACTGTGTGAGTGTGTGAATGCTTCGTGTGGGCCGCTGTATTATTGTGTGCTATTGTCCGGCGTAAACAGCGTCTCATTCACCGTGAAATAACAGAAGCTGCCTCAGTGGATGGGATTGATCAGAAAGTGGCTGCCGTGTAGAACATTAGTGAATAGTGGATCACAACTTTGCGACTTATTGCGAGTTTGGTTTTTTTCTTTTACTTCAGTGACGATTATGAACTATGCATTAACTAACATGAAACTCAGAACAAAGGTATAAGTAGTGAGGACCCACTGACTGCTTTAAGGATTAAGGATTAAGAAACACTTTGATCAAGAACCATTACAGTGGAAAAGGCCTTGAATGAATAAATGCTAGCAGCCACTTATCCTGCCTGGTTAGATTCTTTGTCTTAAAGATGCAGTAGTAGTTTGTTTATTTCTTACTGGTACAAATAATGCAGAAAAAATTTGTAGACATTTTTATGTTTCTAAAGTAGTAACTCAACTTAATGGTCTATTAGAGCTTATTAGAGCTTCCTACAAAGAAAAAAGGACAGCGATGACACTTGTGACCATTCTCATAAATCATGAGTAGAATTTTGTGCTTTTATATCGTTTTAACAAGCAGTTGAATGTCCAAGTGCACTTGAAAGTGATGTCATGGCAGTCCTTGCTAATGCTAACTCTAGCAAGCATGCTAACTCTAGTCGAACCACTGAAGTTTCTGAAGGTGGAGTATGGTGTACATGGGTGGGAATGTGGGATGGGGCTCAATGAGTATAAAAAATAATTCAAACATTCTTCAACTCCACCATTTAATCGTAAGAAGCTTGGATTAAGGATTAAGGATCTTGCTCAAGGACCCAACCATGGCACCTTGGTGGTGCTGGGAGTTGAGCTCACAACCTTCCTGTCAGTAGAACAAGCAGCGGCCTCAACAACTGATCCACCACTTCTATGGTTATTGTTACCAACCTGAAGTTGATTACTTTCTTAGAACAGCATGACCCAAAGTGTTTTAGTATTCCTTTTATACCACAGCAATATGCCAGCAATTGTTGTTGTTGTTTGACTTTCGGCTGATCCCGTTAGGGGTCGCCACAGCGGATCATTGGTCCGCCTATTTGATTTGGCACAGTTTTACGCTGGATGCTGCTTCCTCACGCAACCCTCCCCAATTTTATCCGGGCTTGGGACCGGCACTGAGAGCGCACTGTTGCATGCTAGGGTTGGTTCCCCGGCCAAGAATCGAACCCAGGCCCACTAGTTCTTTTTATACTTTTTATTGACACATTTAATGTTGTGGAACGTTCAGGAGATATGTCCACGAAACAGCTGTTCCTGCTCTAGCTTCTCTTTTTTTCTCCTATTTGAAGTTAATAAAAAAATAAATAAATAAATAAATAAAACAGCTTGTCATGTTACAGAGAAATTATAAAGCACAAACTCCTCTGTCGTGAAGACTTTCCCGTGGTGGAAAACTTATTGACTATTACAAACCCTGACACTGGAGACTCCTTCAATGAATGTTAAATAAATAAATAGATGTTACAGAAGACTTCACCATATCATGTCAACGATTTGACTTTTTCTTTGTTAAATAACAAGACTTAAAAAAAAAAATCTGTTTATTATTAGGCTTACTGTATATAATGATTCTGTGTGTGAGCTGTTTTTGAAACAAAAACGTATTCGAGTCAGCGCGTTAATATAAATCTGTGATTTGTTTAGTAATTAATGACTATTATCAACTTAAAAAGAACAAATAGTAAAAAGGGGTTTATTGGCTAAATGTATTACTTTATTATTGTGTACTGTATACCATTGGTTTCTCTTTCCTTCATTGTGTTTACGCTCTGTTACTGGCTTTGTAGGAGCTCTATTGTTATAAATTTTTGTTTAGTCACAGTTGAGGCTGCTATTGTTCGCCAGTGACTGTTGGCTTGTGTGAAAACTCTAATCCGTTAAAGAAAAAAAGGCTAAGATTTGGCTTTGTGTCTCAGCATGAAAGATTTCAATTTGCATTTAAACAGACACACACATGCATGCAAGCCCCCTACCAGCCCATCAGCTTGGTGTCCCATGATCCTCAGCCTGCCACGTCATCACAAAAAAAAACGTCAGTAAATCACTTATCCCCATTCACCAATTCCTGATTACTAATGACCCTCTACTATTTGCAATCACACTGCTTGCCTTAAATAACCCTCTCCAGCATTGTGTCTGGGACGAGTCCAAGACTTAGTTATCTGCCTGTCTTGATTAGTGTTTTGACCCTGTTGCCTGATTTAGTCTTTTAGTCTTTATTCTTGTTTGCTGATCACCTGACCATTAGCTTGCCTCATGTTTCTGAGTATTGCCTAGCCCTATTTTTGTTCGCCATATTGGTTTTAATAAAACCAGAAAATTTCCTGCAATGTTTTTTCTTTGTTTTTTTTAACATACTTTTCCTTTGTTTGCTCTTTGGTTTGGTTTGACAGTGCAAATAATTAAATCTGTAAGGGGAGTGTGGGGCTAAAAATGTGCTTGTAAATCTATTTCACTGATTGGTCTGAAATACCACAACCACAAAGAACATGAAGCAAATAGCTAGTTGCAAACAGATTGTGTGTTACATCCAGCACTTATTTTCTCTTTTTTCTCTTGGTCCAAATATCCAGACCATATTGCATTTTTGCAGCACTATAGCTCTGCTCTTTGGCTCAGACTTCACACATTTCCAAAAACATAGCTCGTCCAAAAGCATGCTGCCCACAAACCGAAATACACACTATGGTCGCTTCACTTCCTGTAGTTGGGTTGATTCAGAGTCCAATCTCTTTCTCACTACAAAACTGTGAGATTAAGGGTGCTTTCAGATCAAAATCGATAAGTTTGTCGTGTCTGTTATTTGGTTTAGTTTGGTTTTACACTGCACATAGTTTAACAAACCCAAAACAACCCAAAATACACACTATGTTTCGTTCAGCTCCTGCAGTTGGGTTGATTCAGAGTCGAGTCACTTTCTCACTGCAATCGTACTGCTCTACAATTCAGTTGGGTTGATTCAGAGTCGAGTCACTTTCTCACTGCAATCGTACTGCTCTACAATTCAGTTGGGTTGATTCAGAGTCGAGTCACTTTCTCACTGCAATCGGACTGCTCTACAATTCAGTTGGGTTGATTCAGAGTCGAGTCACTTTCTCACTGCAATCATACTGCTCTACAATTCAGTTGGGTTGATTCAGAGTCGAGTCACTTTCTCACTGCAATCATACTGCTCTACAATTCAGTTGGGTTGATTCAGAGTCGAGTCACTTTCTCACTGCAATCGTACTGCTCTACAATTCAGTTGGGTTGATTCAGAGTCGAGTCACTTTCTCACTGCAATCGTACTGCTCTACAATTCAGTTGGGTTGATTCAGAGTCGAGTCACTTTCTCACTGCAATCGGACTGCTCTACAATTCAGTTGGGTTGATTCAGAGTCGAGTCACTTTCTCACTGCAATCATACTGCTCTACAATTCAGTTGGGTTGATTCAGAGTTGAGTCACTTTCTCACTGCAATCATACTGCTCTACAATTCAGTTGGTTCACTTGGAACCGGACCGAAATTCAAATCACTCAGAAGGTCTAGGGCCGGTTGTTTTTTTCCATCCCTGAGTGTGATTGCGTTTTTCTCACCTTCAAACTGCACCAAGCAGGAAAAGACAGCAGGGTTCGATTCAAACGGACTAAGCACTGCATATGTAAAGGATCCTGAGAATCATAAGCATCTATTGTTATCATAATTTTATCATCTTGGAGCTGTACCACACTAATGTTAGATGGATGAAGCTCACAGTGTCTGTCTCAGTGTACAGTATTTATGTGTAATCAGTGTATGTGATAATGTAACTACATGGTGAAGTGATATGATATGTTTTGTCTACAGATTCTGATTGAGTTTTGTGCTGGAGGAGCTGTTGATGCAGTGATGCTGGGTGAGTATCACATGCACACACACAAACAGTACGCACAAGGGAAAAATAATGAGTAATTTCATACATTAATGTCACTAATTTAAAAAGCAGTACAAACAGGAATTGCGCAGTGTTTTCCAATTCAGTGGTTAGCACTGCTGCCTCACACCTTCAGGGTTGGGGGTTCAATTCCCACCTCCCCTGTGCATGCGGAGCTTGCATGTTCTCCCTGTGCTTCAGGGGTTTCCTCCAGATACTCCGGTTTCTTCCTTTAGTCCAAAGACATGCATCTGGCTGATTGGCATTTCCAAATTGTCCGTCGTGTGTAAATGGCCTGTGTTTGGGCTCTGCGATGGATTGGCACCCCGTCCAGGGTGTCCCCCGCCTTGTGCCCAGAGTCCCCTGGGATAGGCTCCAGGTTACCCCAAGACCCTGTGTAGGATAAGTGGTACAGAGAATGGATGGATTCTTTAATCATTTTTTTTTTACCCTGGCTTCCAAGTAAAGCTGAACCAGGTATTTAGTACAGGTACAGGTGCAGAACTGTAGACTGTTCAGAAGCTGTTGATGGAAATTTTAAAAATGTGACATGTAGTTTGGCTGTAAATGTGTCCTGACAATAGGCTATTGTACATGCCAGGGTTTAGCCGGATTAGAACAACCAGTCACAGTGAGTCAGTTCACTTTGGTTTAAAAGCTTATTGTAAGGAGATGTGTTCACAGAGGATTTCAGGGTATGCTGATTTGGCATCATAGAAATGTACAAATGAAATGTGGCCACATACAACCCTGTAAGTGGTCCAAGTGCATTCAGATAAGACCTTAGTATGTGGCGCATTCAGATAAGACTTTAGTATGTAGCGCTATCCATTCATGATCCTATTACCCATGGCTGATTTTAACAAATGACCCGCCAACCCCCTAATAAAAAATGGCAGATAAGCCAATCAACAAGAATCTGGAATAACTGAAAGTTGCTTAAGTGTTTTGTGCTCTCTGATATTAGCTGACCACCTGGAAGCCCCGCCCCATCCTCAAACCTCACATTAGTAATCTTGTCTGTTCACGATTTTCTCACTTGAAAAATAAAGCGCTCTTGCTTTCTGTCAAGGTGAATGGAGAATGTTTTGAGTTCAGTAATGTGAAATAAACTCTATCAGTGTATGTTTGATAATTCTAATATTAGACAAGCATAGATTTAACATCAGTCAACTATAATTACTATGGATGCCACCAAAAATGTTTGTCCGATAATAGAAACAAATTGTACATTTTCAGCCAAAAGAGAAAAAAGATTAAATAGAGCTACAGCAAAGTATCAAATATAAGACTTTAGAAAAAAATTAATGGTAATGATAATTAGAAAGTGACTAAAAATAATGTTTGCTCTAGTTAAGAAACATTTATATGCACACTTTATAATCACTTGCTGTACGTAACATCTTTTTCCTAGAATAGCAAGAAAGAAGATAAAATTTTCTACTGTAAACTTTGTCTTCTTTCTTGCACAGAAACTTTAGTGTGTACATCTTAATTAAAAACAGATGAGTGGCAGGTTTTTTTTTCCCTCCAAGCTCCTGGTGGTTACCGTAAAACCATGTATATATGTGCTACAGTTTCTACCTTAGACAAGTGATTTGTGAAGGACTTGATTGCAGCAGTTCTTAGTTACAAGTCTGTAGTATCCAGCTAAAATCCTCCGTTCTCAGCCCTGTGCTCGTTTAGAAATTGTACACACCACCTTGTTCTCCATCTACATCGAAAAGTACAGCCAAATCCTTTTTTTTTTACTCAGTGTATTTCACTTTTGACACTCCTGTTGCTGTTCTCTTCTGTTTAATGTCTCCCAACAAAACTATATCAGGGCCATCCAATGTTGTGCAAGTTCCTTTTAAATATACTCAGAAACAGGTTCAAGTTCAAGTTCAAGTGGCTTTATTGTCATTTCAACCATATACACTGGTACAGTACACAGTGAAATGAAACAACGTTCCTCCAGGGCCATGGTGCTACATAAAGCAACACAGAGCTACATGAGACTACATAGAACCATGTGTTTGTGGTTGATGTTGTTTTGTTGTTTGAAGGACATGGCTGCTTTTAGAGTTTAACATTTTCTTTATGTATGTATGTGTGTGTGTGTGTGTGTGTGTGTGTGTGTATAGAGCTGGAGAGGCCACTGACCGAGCCGCAGATCAGGGTAGTGTGTAAGCAGACTCTAGACGCACTGCTCTACCTGCATGAGAACAAAGTCATCCACCGAGACCTGAAGGCTGGAAACATCCTGCTGACACTTGATGGTCAAGTCAAACTTGGTGTGTATCTCTCTGTCTCTCTCTCTCTCTCTCTCTCGCTCTCTCTGTTTGTGTGTGTGTGTGTGTGTGTGTGTGTGTGTGTGTGCATAACAAGATTCAGTGGAAGTGAAGTCATTGACTTCATGTCATCGCTTCACTAATCAAACCAAAAAGGGAAAAAACATCCCTTTCTGATGTTTCAGTGTAAAACTTCAACTAAATAATTTACATAAATGCGCATGATTGGATAAGTTGTAACATAGGATCTGCTACAGAAGTCACAATAGTTTATGTTTAGGAAGTTTAAGAACTAAGTTAAGAACTACGTTTGTATTCATACATTGATCGACATGTAGTATTTAAAACTATAGTTTTGCTGTTGTATTTTAAAACTCCCAAAAAAAACTCCTAACCTCTGCATCTTTTTTTTAATCAAACTTGTTCTTTGTAAGTAGTTTGTGTTGATGTTACTGGTGTTACAGCATTTTTGATGTTATTGGCCCCATATGAAAGCTGGGTTGTGTAGAGGAAATAAGCCATTTCCGTCTGTAGTGAATCATAAGAGCAAGTATTCACGGTGTTTGTATCTTTCATACACAGACAAAAAAGGTACTGATAACTGCTATCTTTTACCTACAAACCCCTTTCAGCAATATTACTGGCTAAAGACACAGACTCTGGAACTGTAGTGTTGTTTCAGACAGCATGTAATGAGTGAGTTACTCTCAGCTGTGATGGCACGTACTAACAGCCAGAGAGAGAGAGAGAGAGAGAGAGAGAGAGAGAGAGAGACTATTTGCAAGTCAATGTTAGGAAGTCATCAAGAGGTTTAAACAAATCAAAATAGATGCTTTTGCTGTCTACTGATGCATGGTGTTCATTTTTGCAAGTCAGTAAAACAAAGACTCAGTTTGATAATATATGTTTATATGTTTACTTGTGCATTGCACTGCAAATCATCTTGCGCTATTCCCCCAAAATATCTCTTTTGCACAATCTCATGTACAAAATACCTCTTTTGCACAATTTCATTTACAGTATCTATGTAAAGTACCTATGTAAAGTCTTTGTATAGTTTTTGTAAAGTATGTATAGTCAACTAAATTGTTTTTCTTATACATCTATGTTCATATTTATGTTTAACTTGTATGTAACACCGTGGTCGTGCGAGACACGACATTTCATTCCACTATATGTCCACACATGTAGCAGAATGACAATAAAGCTCAACTTGAACTTGATCTTATGCACACCAGTGTGATAGTATATCTAAAAAATGTTAAATTATCTGAGTTATCCTGTCCTAGTCTTGTGTTCATCCAATTAAATGCTCTCTAGAATGTATATGTCTTGCCCTTGGGGGTGGGTCTTGCTCTACAATAGCAGCTTGTTAGCAGGAATAATGTTTCGTTGTGTGTTTTTGGCTGTGCGTCTTCGTGCACACTATTCCAACTATTCCCTTCATTGAAATTAAATGGTTGGTGTGTGTTTGCTGGTGGAATTTGTGTGTCATGTCATGGTTACGCCGAAATCGGTGCATGACTATTTCCCATCAGCCACTACGCCTCACTGGATCACTTCTCATGACCATTTGCACCTGTGTCACGTCTGGGTTAATGGGCACGAGTATTAAGTCACGTCTCACCTCACTCATTGTCTAGCTTTTGTCTTTCATTGTCGTTAAATTGTCATGCTATGTTCTCTAGTGCATGTGTCTTTCTGCTTTGAAATTCTAGTTCAGGTTTTTATGTCTAAGTTTGCCTTGTCTGTATTGTTTGTGTTTCATTAAAATACAAATCTGCACTTGCATCTGCCTCCTCTACAAAATCTCGACATGCAAGCTCATTTTATCTAGTTTGTGAAGATACTGTCAGATTTACTTAGATTGGGCATGGCTGTGGAGTATCTTGAACACCATTGGCTGCTGTGTAAATCAGTCACCATGTCAACATACCGTTGCTCAGACTTCCTGTTTCAATAGGAAATATGTTAACATACGAAATCAAACCACGGCTCTCAAGCCATTTCATGGGTTTCAACAGCATTGTGCTGCATTGTAATGTAGGACAATAATCAGTTTATTATTTCTCCAAGACATTGACCTACAATATTTGGAACAAACACGTGGCAGACTAGATTTAGTCCGTCTCTGGAACAGAAACCTAAACACATTTTTTTTTCTCTCCAGCGGATTTTGGGGTGTCTGCCAAAAACACTAAAACACTCCAGAGACGAGACTCCTTCATTGGAACTCCATACTGGTGAGCCAGTAAAAAAAATTACAGGTTATAAACATCAATTTTCTGTACAGTATTATTAAACCATTTCCGTTCCTTTCTTTCCCTTTCATTCTGGAACTTTCTCATACACCCAAACACATACTCAGGATGGCGCCAGAGGTGGTGATGTGCGAGACTTCGAAGGACAGGCCGTATGACTACAAGGCAGATATCTGGTCCCTCGGTGTCACCCTGATTGAGATGGCCCAGGTCGAGCCACCCAATCATGAGATGAACCCCATGAGAGTGCTGCTAAAAATCGCCAAGGCTGACCCACCCACACTTATGCAGCCCTCCAAATGGTGAGACAAAATGAGAGACAGTGGGCGTATCCCATAAATACTGCAACAAATGGAAACATCCATGGTGGTGGAAATCACAACCCACCATTATCAGATTTGGATTTATTATTGAGTTCCTATGGTTATTAGTCTGTCTGATCCTTTGAACTAAATAGGTTTAATCGACACCTTCATACCTGAAAAACAATTAGGCTTAATACTAACAACTAAGACCTAATGTGTTCCGTCCGTGGAAAGTTCAGGAATGAAATGCTTTATGACTCTGTTCGTGGAAAGTTCAGGAATGAAATGCCAGAATATGAATGAACACATTTGAGCAATAAGTCTAATATATTACCAGATCATAAAATATATCTATGCTGAGGGAGTCAGTGGATTTATTTTTTTTTTAAAGATAAAGGGGTTCCTGGTAACAGTATGTTACCTAGTAACCGGACAGCTAATATGTAACTTTGTGCCTTGAGTGAAATGCCTCTTAACAGTTGGAAATTCTAGATACAGACTTCATTAGAAGTAGGGTGTAAAACTGCTGTTATTATCTCAGCAGTAAGGATATGCAATATTGTCAAATTTCATTTCCCAAAGCAGATTACTTCTCTCTTCACTAATAAAGTGAAAATGAGTGTTTGCATACAGGAAGCAGTGGGAAACATAGGAACTATGGATAGCGAGCTATTGCTGTAGTAAACTAATGCCATGTCTGAAAGATCAAAGATTATTTTTCAGCAGCACAAATGTTTTTTTCTGTCCATATAATGCTAATTTTTATTGTAATACTGTTGTTAAAAGGTAGGATTTGTTTAAGAAGAGTTGGCCCTATGCAAATGGTATATAAAGATAAATCTTTACCAACAAATGTGTTTCCCAGGTCTCCAGAATTCAGTGACTTTCTAAGACATGCTCTGGATAAGAATCTAGACAACAGATGGAACGCAGCACAGCTCGTTCAGGTGAGTCGCCCTGTTCCTCTACTCTATAATGTGATATGGGATGCGTCCCAAATACCAGTCGTTTCTAACTACACATTCATTCTAACCTTTGGGATATGCCATTGATCTGAAACAAACTATTGTACTATTGTTAGAGCAATCAAAAACTGTTCTCACATCAGTTTTGGGTGTCCCAGTCCCTTTGTTGCTGAAGGATCAAATGGCGATGGCTTTCAGGAGGCTAGGAGATGAGCAAGTTCCTTCACTTGTGTAGACACACGTGAACACACACACTCACACACTTAACTACATGGCAACTTTGTGGTTGTACAGTTTTTGAGCAGGATGAATGGGGTTGAAAATGCACAGTGTTTTTGTAATGAAGGTCACAATATCGAAGAAGATGCACTTCATTAGAAGCTGCTGGAACTGCGGTGCTCTGTGGTCAGGTGGAATAGAGCTTTTAGAGCAAAAAAATAGAGCTTTTTTTTGTCAACACAAGGTAGCATTGGTGAAAAAGAAGGATGGTTATATAGAAAAGCACCTAATCCACACTGTTCAGTATGGTGGAGGCTCTGTGATGTTGTGGGGCTTTTTTCTTTAACCTTGTTATTTACATGGCATCATGGACTATATGAAGTACCAGGAGATTTGACCACAGCTTTTGAAATGGCCACCCCATTCCCCTGACATAAACTCCACTGGAAACCTGTAGGGAGAGCTACAATGACTGTATTCAAATTTACTTCACCGATAGTAATGCATGTGTTGTCTTTTTGTGTGTTCAGCACCCATTTGTGAGCAACGTTACTGATAACAAACCACTACGAGAGCTGATAGCAGAAGCCAAAGCTGAAGTCACGGAGGAGATAGAGGAGTCGAAGGAGGACGATGAGGAGGATGATCACGAGGGACAGCTGGTGAGAGAATTGAAAAAAACAAAAATATTCTTTAGTCATTTTAGTAGTTTCAATCTCAGAAACTGTTCAGTCAGTATGGAGTAGTTGTAGAACAAATGTCATGGTACGATGGTTTTGGAAACTAGGCCCAGTTGAGCTTTTTCAGATGTCAGCCCTATTGTTTGTGCTCAATCAATACATCATGCTCAGGGAGGGAGAAGAGCAAGTGGTCAGCTAGCAGTTATGGAAAATGGCCTAAAAATTGATATTCCTCACATAATGACTGACAGAGGTGCCAACATTTACGGTTTAGCCATAGCATTAGCCGTAGCATTTACCGGCGCCAGCTGAAAGCTACACATTTCTGTTTTCTCAGCTAAAGCAGTACTCAGACCAAATGAGAATAAAATTCACTTGGCAGAAAGGCAGTTAATTCTTTGATTGGGAAGGGAAGCATGATTGTTATTATTAGCTGACTTTATCTCAGTGAACTTTGAACTGTGAATTCACAAGTAGCCTTGGTTGTATAAGCAAATAGGAACCAAAGAGATAGGACTGTTGTCGTTTGGTCGATAAAATAATGGTGTAGCTGCTTATTGTTAAAGTAGCATTTACACTTTACGCTTGATGCACATTGGGGGGAAAAATGCCATCTTGCCCACTGACACACACTAGGGATTTTGTGGCTGCCTGCTAGGATAGCAATTTTGGCACATGTGTATCGAAAACATTAAACATTAAAACATTAAAGGGGTTACAGCAACTGGATTCAAATTTACACTCAAAATCCTGAACATAAACCCAGTGCACAGTACATTGGACAGTAGACTTTTCTATTGTAGCTACTTTAATATTTACTAGACCATCTGAAAACATTTTTAAGATTCATTTTCCACGAATTTGACTAGGCTAAAATGATCATTGAAAGAGACAATGTTCTGTATTAAACATGATTTCCTGTATTTAGCCTTCTTTTGATCAGGGCCGCTAATCTATGAAAGTTACATTCTGTGAGATTGGAGTGTATTTCATAGTATATTTCTTTGTAGTTTATTCTCTGTAAGAAAGTGTAAGATTGATCATTTTTGAATGTTGTGTTCACCAACATTGTGGATGGAAAATTGTTGTAGTGTGTTTTATCCATGTCTTAATGTTTTTGATAGTTTCTGCCAGCTGTTTGTTTCTGTTTGACCTCATGCCACCATGGCCAACTTGTGAATATGGATAATTATGCTATATTTCTTCCCTTCATGCAGCTGCTTCCTGGACACAAGCGTGCTTCATCTGACATCAGTATTGGAAGCTCTGAGGATGAGAAGCTTTCTCAGTCACCTTCTACCTTGGAAGCAGTTCCAGAAAAAAATGAGGACTTTGGTGTTACCAAGAGCCCAGATATGGATCTTAGTGATGACCAGACGGCTGAGCCTGAAATTTCCAAACTGGAACTGAACCACATCCCAAATTTACCAGAACCGTCTGCTGAAGAACCTGCAAAGGAATCAGTTTCCAACATGAAATCTCAGGAACAAGAAGATGAGAAGAACATTGTAGAAATCAAGCCAGAAATACCTTCTGCTCCACTAAATATACTGGAGCCGAAAGAGGAGACGAAAAATATGGAAAATATGGTGAACTCAGCTGGTGATAATGTGACAGTAATCCAGAACATGGATGCAGTGGTGAAGGATGAGCTCGCACCTGAGAATTCCATCAAGGAGGTTGAGGGACCTGTTGTGGTGCCCAAGGAAAAACCTTCACCTCCAACTTCTCCTGTGAAAGAAGAGGATAAAGGTGAAGCAGAACATGAGAAATCTTCTCCAGACAATGAAAGTCCTGCGAAGCCCAGATTCCAAAAGAAAGTCTCTGGAAGTGGGTCTGCAGCAGATAACAGCAGCGTTGACCTAAACCTGTCCATCTCCAGCTTCATAAGCAAATCCAAAGAGGCAGGATCGGCTTCTGTACAGGTAGGAACACTAATTGAAGGAGTGTTGGTATATATTATGAGGAAATATTGATTCATTTGTGATGGCTGTTAAAAGAATCACCCTACCCAACATGTGAAAGACACTGAAAGCCAGTTTCGTGTTTCAACAGGAAACAAGGCGTCAGAAGAAGACCCTGAAAAAAACCCGCAAGTTTATTGTGGACGGCGTGGAAGTTAGCGTAACGACGTCTAAGATCGTGACTGATAATGATGCCAAAAACGAGGAGATGAGATTCCTAAGGTGAGCGCTGTCAGTGCTGTCTTGTTTCGAAGTTTTCAAAGTATGTGACTTTAGTAACTTTAGACATTGAAAACAAATTGAATATAATCTACTTTGAAAAGATCGTTCGCTGTTGCTGATGAAAAGCAACTATTCCATCAGAAAATGCTCAAGAGATGTATTCCCAACATCTACTCATTAATTTGGTGGCTAAGTGGCTAATCGTTAGTTGTGTACGTTGTGTTCATTAGTTTATTGTTTTGAAATAAAGATAGGGAAACTAAGAAAGAAGATTTTTTACATTTTATTTTTGTTTTTCTTGGCACATAGTAAACTAGCAATTAATGAATTTTTTTGTAAAAGATATGACATTTTTTTTTATGAAATATGAAAAAATACCCACTGCAGTACATTTCAGCATGAACAGAGATGACCTGCAAGTACAAGAAGGCTTTTCTACATGATGATTTCTCTTGCTTTGATGTGTACTCTGGTAACTTATTCTGTTTTCATAAAAGATATGATACAACTGGGATGCAGAAGTAAATTTTATTTTGACATACTCTGAAATTGCGGCACCTGGTAAATCCAGCTTCAAGACTATTCATTAGTTTTAACTTCTAAATGAATCTGAAATGATGAAAAACAAGCAAAGGAGGAATAGAAGAGCTTTTTGTTTCAAAACCAAAAACCGTTTTGAACATCTTTTTTTATTTTAAATAAAAAGAAACGAATGCAAGATTCAAGGACCAATCATTCAAGGAGTATTCAACTTTATTGTACAACATGTATGTAATTATCTGCTGCTGTTATTTTAATCTCAAATCAACAGCACTCACATTTACATTGCCTGTGATTTTAACGTTAGCTATGAGAGTAGACTGTCAATCTGCCAGTCGACAGTGTAGTTAGCCACCTAAAGCTTGTTAAAACGTCTGTGTTGAAGCGTATTTGGGTATAGAGTTGAGTTTATGGGTAAGCATAAAGCATAGAAGTGTGCTCACGAGCTCATGTGCACACCACCAAAATCCTAACCGTGTGTCATATGTATCTGTGATACTAACTGGCTGAGATGGAGAGATGTGTCCTGTTGTGTGGTCAGAAATGATGTGATGAGATGGTGTGATTCAAGGGTTTCTGAGTAATACTGACAATATGATTCTTTAAACTGATTACAAGCTAAGCATGACTCCAATGCAGTGCTATAATGAACACAAAACATCTGGAAAGTGCAGTGAGATAAGGAAGAGAGAGAAGTGTCAAGCTGCAACAACTGCAGAGGAGTCACTGTGGGCATAAAATGCATGCTACAGTATATTTTATTTATATAGATTCATATAACTGTACATATAAAGCTAAAAATAGTGTTCATATGAGGTAGCTAGCTGACGTGTTGTGATAGTAACATGACTCTAATGTAAAAGTTTATTAGTATAGTGCACTTCAGAAACAGTATGTAGTACAGTTTTATGACAGGTATATATTCTCCAAAAGTTTACTACTGGTTTATGGCAAGCTTTTGGAATATTTGATTATATCCTGTACGTGAAATTAAAGTGAAATTGCACCCATAGGGCAGAGAAAGCATAAATAATTCATTTTGCAACGTGCAAATGCAAATTTGTATTTGGGGGAATTCCAAAAGACGCAGTGTTTTGAAGGATGCACATCCAGCTCAATGGCCTCAGGAAAGAAAAGGCAGGAAGTATGCTTCTGTCAACTGGCACTTCCTGTCTGTGTAGGGCATATCCTGTTAGGCAGACTAGGATGTCCTTTTGGTGCTGATTCAAAGCAAATTTCACACATTATTGCACACAAAGTTGTAAAACTGTTTTTTTTTTTTTTCAGTTATTCTAGTCCTGACATTGCTTGTGTGTGTGTGTGTGTGTGTGTGTGTGTGTGTTGGACAGACGTCAAGAGCTAAGAGAGCTGAGGCTTTTGCAGAAAGAGGAGCAGAGAGCCCAACAGCAGCTCAGCAACAAACTGCAGCAGCAGAAGGAGCAGATCTCCAGACGCTTCGAGCAGGAGACCATGGTCAGTGTTTGTACTGTAGTACCGAAAAAGCACAGACATTCTCAGCTCACATATCACTGCGGCATTAAGGGTGCACACGCTACGTTTCGTTCACCTCCTGCAATTGGGATGATTCAGGGTCGAATCACATTCTCACAATCTGCAATCAAACCACATTAGAGTTCGCTTGGAAATGGAACGAGACCACCTCGTTTACAAGTCCTTGTGTAAGTTGTTACTATAGAAACAATAATGCATTAAAACGAGTGCATTAATATTAACCTTGCATTTGACCTACTGTCCAAGCCGTGCTGTTAGAGAAATGAATCAACAGCTTCTGATTAATCAGAATCAAGAACCGAACTGCGCTGTGGTATAATGTGAAATGACAGCGTACTCTGATTATACTGCCGTTACTGAAGCCTTTGTTGTTCTGTTTTCTCATCTCAGAGCAAGAAGCGTCAGTACGATACAGAGGTGGAGAACATGGAGCGGCAGCAGAAGCAGACTATCGAGCGACTTGAACAAGAACATACCGGCCACCTCCGCGATGAGGCCAAGAGGATCAAAGGCGAGCAGGACAAGGAGCTGTCAAAGTTCCAAAACATGTTGAAGAACCGCAAGAAAGAGGTATGAGCCTCATGAACCTCACAGTCTGGGGGAAGGATAAGGAGAAAGAGGAAAGAGGAAATTAGAGAATGTTGTACAAGACAGATTTATATACTTGTGCCTCATTTCGGTCAAAATCGAATATTAAGATGGTTAAAATCATACTCATACACTATATGGCCAAAAGTAAGAGAACACCCAACCATCACTCCCATAAGAGTTTGCTGACCATCCCATTCCAAAATCATGGGTATCAGTACAGAGTTGGTCCTCCTTTTCTGTTGTAGCAACCTCCACTTTTTCTGGGAAGGCTTTTGTAATATACCTGTGTGGATTTGTACGTATTCAGGCACAAAGGCATTAATGAGATCGGGTACTCAAGTTCTTCTAATCCAACCATGGCATATCGTGTCTTTATGGATCTCGCTTTGTGCACAGGGCATTGTCATGCTGGAACAGGTTTGGGCTTAACCCCTTAGCTCCACTGAAGGATAGTCTTAATTTTATAGCATCTAGTGACATTTTAGACTCTTATGGCCTTCTAAACTTGTGGCAACGGTTTTAGGAAAAGTCGACATATGGGTGTGTTGGTCAGGTGTCCATATGCTTTTGGCCATATAGTGTATATTATAAGTATACAATATAATATTATGTAATATTGTCTTAGAATAAAATAGAGTAGGTGTTAAATTGGGTCCTTTTAATTCAAATTATTTGTATAGCACTTTTAGCCGTAGACATTGTCACAAATTCAGAGAAATCCAGATGTAGACCTCAAATGAGCACATATGAGGCGACATGAGGAAGAACCCTTCAGAGGAACTAGACTCAAAACGGAACCCATCCTCTTCTGGATGACGTTGGATAGTAGAATTATAAATCTTTTGAGCGGATTGTGAATAAATGTCCTGGGATAAGCACAGGACCCCTAGGTACAAATCTATAGTATCCAAGTGTGAAACCTGAGTATAAACTGTTTTCAGGATTTGTTTTGCTGTTTTAATGAATGAAGTCCTCCTTTAATCATTCATGATCTATATTTCATGGAACTACTGACACAAAAAGCCATGCCAACCCCCCTTTAGTCTTTTCTATATTAAATTTAGATGTATTATTCACCACATTACACATTTTCTTCATCTCTCCTCCCTGTTACACTTTTACACATATATGGACTGCTATCAAGATGAGACTTTCACCTAACCATGTGAGAAACACAATCATGACACGAATTAGGGAGGATTTAATCCAAACGCCGCGTGAAGAGGTAACACAGGGCCTTGAACGATTTTTTTTCTCTCGTGATTGTCGAGTGATTTCACTCTCCAGTTTTTTGTGGATCACTAAATTAAGCTGTGATTGTGACTTTTTTCTTTACTTCAAATAAGAAATAGCTCATAGACTTAAATAAAATTGGAGGTTTGCTGTGTTTGCAGTGTGCAAAGCACTTTTTTGTCTTACAGCCACTATTCTGAATCTGTCTTTCCTCTTTTTTCAAACTCCTGCTGTCCACTTTTTCAACTTGGTGCAAAACAAGTCACACTCTCCTGTTATAAACGTGCATGGCAAGACATTTTGGGTGTGGTTGTTTGCCGTGAGCTTATGTGTATAACTCCACAGGGTGTAGCTCATGTAATGATACAGTCTTTTCAGCTCTCCTCCTGCACGCTGTTCACCGCCCCCATGCAGGACGTAAGTGTTGTCCGTGTGCTGTGAAACTCTGATCTTAGACCAGTCTGTTCCTCTTGTCTAATTATTAAGGCTGGACTTTGTATAAGCTTACTTACTTTACCAGCATTTAGTATTTATTTTATTCATAATGCCGCACTGAGATATGATGGCATTACACACCCACTGTCCACTTTAATAGGAACACCTTTACACCTGCTCATTTATGTATTTCTCCAATAAGCCAGTAAGGGACTGTTGTGTGTGAAAATCCCAGGAGATCAGCAGTTTCTGAAGTACACAAACCAGCCCATCTGGTACCAACATCCATGCCATGGTTAAAGTCACAGAGATCACATTTTTTTCCATTCTGATGTTTGATATGAACATTAACTGAAGCTCTGCATTGCGCTGCAGCCACATGATTAAACTGCGTAAATGAGCAGGTGTATAGGTGTTCCTATTAAAGTGGACAGTGAGTGCATATTGCTGTACATTTCAGCACATTTTTTGTTGGGGGTTGATTTACCTGGTTTACAGGTATAAGCCTGGAGTACTGCGTTTAATCCATGGCTGTTTTTACTACTGCATGTGTAGTATATTGTATGTGCAATTACGATACACAGTAATAATTGTACAAATACAAGAAAACAGTGGAACACAATATGCTTACTGAAAACGTATTATGGAAGTCTAAGGGTGGTTGTTGAAAATGTTTTTGTGAAACAGAATATTGTAGTCATTGTGGCGTAGTAGCACAGCTCCAGATTCCCGGGTTCGATCCTGATCTCATGTGACTGTCTGTGTGTTCTTACCAGGAACCACTGAACATAAATGAATGAATGCATAAATATTTTTGTAGAATGCTTTCTAACCTTTATTGTTAAAATGTAATGGCTGAGTTTTTTTTAATTGTGCTGTATGTATTGGCATATTTTAAACATTTATTGAAGGAATATAACAGCTGCTCATAGGCTTCCATTTACACGTTACATGTCAGTGAGTTTTCTATTCCTTTCTCAGTACAGAGAAGTGTTTTAAAATCTGTGTCAGTGATAATGCTACAAATGTGGTGGATAGAGATTGCGTTTAAAAAATAAATTTCTTTAAATTCAGCCATATGTGTCAGTGACCACAGTTCTGGGTTGGTTTTGTAGTGTTGTGGTGAATTTTTGTACAACAAATTCAAATATTGTAATGTTCATTTAATGCTGAATTGAAAAGTTGTTACGAAAGCAAATAGTGAATCCTCAGGGTTTTTGTTTGAGCATTTAATGGATAAAAATATGCTCATATTTGAAATATTGCATGTATGGCATGTGCAAAGCGCTGCCAGTTTCTAGCTTTTGCTTTAGTGTCTTTTAGTAAAACTGGTTGACTTCCTTATTGTGTCATTTCTCTCCCTCTCTAAGGAGCAGGAGTTCTTGCAGAAACAGCAGCAGGAACTGGATGGCGCTCTGAAGAAGATTATCCAGCAGCACAAGCGTGAGCTGGCCACCGTTGAAAGAGACTGCCTCAACCACAAACAGCAGCTCCTCCGAGGTGAGGCTCATTGTTTTTGAGCCTTATAAAGTGGTTAATGCCAGTCATGTGGCATTCACACATTGCTGCCTTTGTTCTCATGAATGTACAATCGTGAGCTGCAGTGGCAATAGGTAGTCATGTGTTCCGGAGAAAGCTAAATAAGAGGTTATAGCTAATGCTAGCGTTGTATACAACTCTATGGTGCAATTCTCCTGATTTGTTTACAGCAAGGGAGGCAGCAATGTGGGAGCTAGAAGAGCGCCATCTACAGGAGAAACACCAACTATTCAAGCAGCAACTCAAGGACCAGTATTTCATGCAGAGACACCAACTACTCAAAAGACATGAGAAGGTCCGTCTGCTCCTTTTAAATCAGTGATCTCATTCCGCATGCGTGAAGAGTATGAAAAGATCTGTTACCCAAAGATAGCTGTGAATATAAAAACCTTGAGAGAATCAAATACAGTTCAAATTTTATTTACAGCCACTATTTAGTATATAATTAGTACAAAGCTTCATTTTTATTTCCTTTTAGTTTATATGACTGAAATAAAACATTAACCAATCTGTGGTATATAAGGAAGTTATTGATTTATCCTGCATATTCTCCAGGGCTGCATGGTAATATTATAATATTATTACGATTATTTTCCCTTAATATTGGAGCCACTGTTATTTATCACACTTAGACAGACAGTTCAGGAGCAATCTAGTTTAGTGTACTCTATCATTTAATCATTTGAATTCAACAGGAAATAGCATTTTCTTTTACAGTGCACATTACAAGCTTGTATTCCTTCACGTGTTAAAATCTTTGATTAAAAATAAGAAAGCTCTGTAGTCACACTGAATGTATTTTTTACATGCTAAACAAAGCACAGTTAAAACCCTAAATAATTAACTAATTAAATATAATTATGTAAGTAAGTTTAGGTATATAAGTAAATAATTAATTGAAAATAAGTAAAACTATGTGAATAAGTATGTTTGTACAATTTTAAGTGAAAATAAGTATGTGTGTACATATTTAAGTAAGAGTAGGTAAGTACAAGTACGTATGCATGTATGTAAATAGATAAGTGAAAATAAGTAGGTAAGTACATACTATAAGTACTTACAGTATAAGTACTGTAAGTACTACACTATTTTATTTTATAAAATAGTAACTAAAGGTAGGTAAGTAAGTAAGCAAGTACAGTATGTATCAAAATTGGTGAAAACATATGCAAGCATGTCTCAAAGTAGTTAAGTGTATGTAAATAAGTAAAAATAAGTAATTAAATAAATAATTAAAGTAATTAAATAAGCAGATAAATAAAAGTATGTATGAAAGTATGTACATACTGTACTTGTAACTTACCTTTATTGAATTATGTACTTTTATTTGACTGCATTATGACCTACTTTTATTAATTTATGTACGTACTTACATACATACACGTAATTCTATATTTACTTATATACAGAACGTATGTATGTATGTATGTATGTATATAAGTAAATATCTGTAAGTAAGTTAAAGTAAGTAACCTGCCAGTCTAGACAGTTAAATAATGTGAGCAGTGCACTTGTTGATGTCCCAGTCAAAAAAAAATTGACTTCTAACTTTACCAGTGAACTCATTAGTTGAATATGTTTGATTGAAAAAGCTTAAAAACATGAGCCCTAATACTCTGAGTTTGTATTTCTCTAAAGGAAATGGAGCAGATGCACAGATATAACCAGCGACTGGTGGAGGAAATGAAGACGAAACAGACCCAGGAAAGGACCAGACTTCCCAAGATCCAGCGCAGTGAAGCCAAGACACGCATGGCCATGTTTAAAAAGAGCTTGCGCATCTCCTCCCCCGGGCTCACCCCCGAACAGGAGAGGGAAAAAATCAAACAGGTCAGAGGTCTGATCCAGCCTGTTTCAGTCTGATGGGTCTTTAGTGAATGAGAAATAATGAAACACTCGAGTGAACATGAATGCAAATAGTGTCAAATATGCCTGTTAAGAATGTTTGTGTGTGCGTGTGTGTGGGTGCGTGTGTGTGTGCGTGTGTGTGTGCGTGTGTGTGTGTGTGTGTGTGTGGTGCAGTTTGCAGCACAGGAGGAGAAGAGGCAGAAGAACGAGAGACTCCATCAGCATCATAAACATGAGAATCAGATGAGAGACTTGCAGTTGCAGTGTGATGCCAATGTTAGAGAGCTGCAGCAGTTACAGGTACACACACACACACAAACACACACACTTTACAAGCTATATATGTTCAAATAACTTACACTGACTCGTCCTTTAATTAGAATGAGAAGTGCCATCTGCTCATCGAACATGAGACACAGAAGTTAAAGGAGCTGGATGAGGAGCACAGTGCTGAGCTGAAGGACTGGAGAGAGAAACTGCGGCCCAGGAAAAAGGTGCCTTTTACTTAATTTGGATTATATATAACAAACCTACACAAAGTTATTTACACATGAAAAAGTAAAAGTTATCATTATTATTCACCCCATTGCTGTGAAACTCCTAAATTAGTTCTGGTGCAACTAACTGCCTTCAGAAATATCGTTGAATAAAGTCCACATGCACCTGTTTCTGGAAGGGCCATGAATTTTTTTGAGAACATACCTAAACAAACAGCACCAAAGAGAAATCAAAACACATCCGGGACAAATACTGGAACAGCATCAGTCAGGGTTTGGTTACAAAAATATCTCGAAACTTTAAACATCCCATAGTGGACCATTAAATCCATTATTAAAAATGCCTGTGACTCTGACTAGAGGAGGACGTCCAGACTGAGTAAAGAGGGCAGAGAAACAAGGAGCTGGGGAGATCCACAACTCAGATGGAAGAAGCTGTTCACAGGACAGCCATAGCCCAGATACTTCACAAAGATTGGCTTTTTTGAAAGAGTGATGAGAAGAAAGCCAGTGTTAGAGACTCAGCAAGCAAGTGGAAAAAACTGGCCTCTTGTCTGATTGAATGTTTTGGCCTTGGCACAAAGGGCTTTGATTGGCAGATACCCAACACTGCTCATCACCTTGAGAACATCATCCCCACAGTGAAGCATGGTGGTGGTAGCATTCTGTTGTGGGAATGCTTTTCATTAGCAGAAACTGGGAAACTGGACAAGATTGAGGGGAAGAAGGGTGGAGCCTAATACTGGACAATCCTAGATGAAAACCTGTTCCAGTCTGAAAGAGACTTGCATCTGGGGCAGAGGTTCCCAAGAACCCTGACAAAACTAAGACCTCAATGAGATAATATCGATAATAGGTGGTAAGACTTGAAAATGGCTGTTCACCAACGACCTCCATCGTGAGAGAGCTTGTATTGACAATATCGACAAGAAGAATTGGCAAAAAGATCAGGATCCAGATGTGCAAAGGGAATAGAGATAGAGACCTATCCCTGATGATTAGCAGACGACAACACTACTAAATGTGGAAAGTTCAAGGGGGTGAATATTTATGCAAGGCACTGTATATTGTTTTGTGTATTGTTTTTCACCAGGGACATGCACTTTAGATGCTAATTGTTGGTTATAAGCTGTCATTGCTTGTTAGTTAGCCTTGTAGCTCTTGTAGGAAACATGTCTTGACTGATTGTCTACACTGGAAAAATATTTATGTCAAATGTACTACCATGTGCTTTCTTTTTTCATAAATGTTCCATTGTTTATATGCTAAATATGAAGATGCAGATAAAAAAAACTAAACAAAGCTTAATAACTACCATGTAGTTTCAGGTTTGACGCATTTATTCGTTTATGAGTGTGATAATGAGTCATATTTTCTGCAAACCGTCACTCATTCCACGTCATATGTGTGTGTGTGTGTGTGTGTGCATGTCTGTGTTTAGACACTAGAGGAGGAGTTTGCACGGAAGCTTCAAGAACAGGAAATCTTCTTCAAGATGAGCGGAGAATCCGAGTGCCTTAACCCATCCACCCAGAGCCGCATCTCCAAGTTCTACCCTGTCCCCACTGTCCACTCCACTGGGTTTTAACACATGCATATACACACACACACACACACACACACAAACACACACACGCATACACACAAACACACACACGCACACGGACAGATATACACACTACACATGTTCCTACATAAACTCACATATGTATGTATTACTCAAGTAAGACTCTTATATAAAGGCATTATGCAACTACAAACTCCATTCTGCACAGTAATGGCTTTCAGGATATACACCTACATATTGTGAATGATCGTTTTGCAGCCACGCCCTCTTGGCTGAGACCATTCAGGATCAAATGCAGGGGGTCACTTAATATAAAGGGGTTTTGCACCTACTATGTCTGTGGAAGGACTGATATATTCACACGTGAAGGTTCACATTTTACACTAATCAGGCAGCTTCTGTATGTTTTTAACTTCCTGCTTAGCTAAGACATATGCCAAGTATTGAGAACAGTGGTTAATGTTTTACATTCTAGTTAGTTGACTATTAATTCAGTGGTTTTAGTGCCTAGACAATTTGACTGAAAGCTGAAATTTACATAAATGAACTCCCCTGTCATTTGCACTAAATTATTAAAGAACAGTAGAAGGATTTCGGTTAAAAGAATGTGCTACAACACATTAGAATGTAATACCTATAATGAAGGAAGTGACTCATTTGAGATATGATAGTCCGATTTCTAAAATGCAATGAGTTGAAATGAAGGAACAAACGTCTGCTGAAAATTTTTAGTTTCTGCCTCACGCAAATGTAAGTGTATTTTTTTTAGTTGTGTTTCATTTGCTGTATATTACTGTTTTCTACATATATCAGATCAAGATTACGCAAACTTGAAGCTGTTGTATATCACTGTGGTATGAAGAAGTGTGTAAAGCACTTTTGAAGAAGAATATGCAATATGAATTTTAAACTTTGACACATTTTGAAACATATCAGACCTTTTGCTTTTGTTGAAGGTGCACTTTAGCACCAAATTCTGTATTTGATTTTAATTTAGACTGCATGTTTTTAGAGACTCTTTGCAGTTAATTAACACTATAAACCATGTTTTTGTAGTTTACTTACATTTTACATTTTTATAAACTATAGTAACCTTCTTTTTTGAGATTTATTATGCCATCTATGCTAACAGTGTGTCTGAGAACATACTGTTTCATTTATGAGTTTCATTTATGAGTTTCATTTATGAGTACTTTAACAGACAAAACATGAATTCTGAATGAATTCATCATTAAATTATGGCAGTTTAACTCGAAGAGCGGGTGATACAGTGACATTTAAATACAAAAAAAAACTTTTTTGAGATATAAGCATCATTTTTTGATGGATTTCAGTCGGTGCTTGTTTTCTGTAGCAAATAATAAATTAGCTTGATGAGCGTGAGAAGGCGCTGTGCAGTTTCCACAAACTGATGACTTTGTGAGAACAATTTTAATTAGATAGACGTTTAAACACTTTTGAAGTTTGGTGGAATGAGGGAAGACATCCTGCCCTTTATACTATTAATTATAATTTTCATTGTCTAGCTAGAATTAGTGTTATTAGCTAGAAACTCTAGCAAATTGCCAGCTAGCTTACTAGAATGAGCCGATAATTTTAGCAAGGTAAGTAGAGAAAACAATCCTGATGTAAAAAATTATCATGAAGGAAATCTATGAGGCTTACTGTAATCATTCTAACATGTAAAAATATAAAATATGTAGGAATTCAAATGTGAAGTTGATTTTGTTGAATTTCATGGAAACTTTTACAGTTACCATATACATTGTGTAGAATGCTTTACACATACTGTTGAATGTACTTCTTGCCCCGTATAATATTTTTATTATTATTATTACATGCACATTCTTAAAGGATGAGGCTTTCCCCATTCTCCCTTACTACACTATGGCCAGTTTGTTTCCAAGTATGCATCCAGTTCAGACTGATTTTTTCTCATAATGTTTCTTTTTATTGAGACCCTTTTCATGTGTAAGAATTTTTTTTAGTGTATAATGTATTCATGTCAGTGTTTGTGATTTTAAAAAGGTGTTGATTTGCAGTAATAGACTGCTAATTAAATCATTTGTTGCAAATGTTAATACTAGTGCTGAGGTCTGTCTTATTCTGTGACAACATTTTATATGTTTTCTGTCCAAATAACCAAAATAATGTGGAGGTTTACTAGTAATTTTACAGTATAGAAATAGACATCTGCTTCTGTTTTAATGGTAGTAAGCTCTTGTGTTTGAGTAACTGAAAAAAAAGTAAAGATATGCTCAAAAGGAGTTTTGTCAATTATTTAAAATAATTCACATAGAAATAATTTATTTAAAAAAGACTTTATTTTTCACTTTCATATAGAAAACCATTTCCGTGTACTCATTCAGTAGATACTTTCTTCCGAAGTCACTTTCCAAGCATAAAACAGAGCTTTTAAGGAGTAAAGGCCTTGCTTAAGGACACAACAGTGGCTCTCTGGTAGTTTTGGGATCTGAACTCATAAACTTCTGGGCACTAGTACAGAGCCTTTACTGCTGAGCTGCAACTGCCCCATTCTGGTGTTAGTATTGACATCAGTTACAGTAAAAAACTCGATGCCCTCCACGAGACATAGTTATGAAATATGTTCTGTTATGATATTTACTCTGTAATTCATTAACATAATTAGTAAATGAAGTAAATGATGTTTAAAAAAAAAGTATAAATCTTTTCACAATACATGGAAAATCCCAAACTAAAAATATGAAAAGAGCTTTTCTATGTGAAACTAGAAAAAGATGAAGAGTTCTGAATAATCAAACAAAACATGTTAAAATGTTGTAGTTAAAAAATTGTTCTTCAAAAATTCATAGTAGAAAAAAGTAAATTTGATTAAGAATTGATGAAACACTACATTTGAACCTAATTCTGTCTACGATATTTCTATATTTGGATTATAAAACAAATGAATTATGTACATACATTTTGTCATGTCAAGAAATTTGACATCTTGACTGTCAGCGAGTCACTGTATTTTCATTTCTGCATTTCTGCGAGTGTAGTGTGTTTATGGCTTTACCTATCCCATGGTTTGGCTCTTACAAAAAGTTGCAAACAAAAAAGCTACAGAAATTATTAAATTTATGGAAAATAATTCATCATTTTCTGTGTCAGTCTAAACACCTGTACTTCTCTTTCTTCTGTGATTTATGTAGGCAGCTTCTCCTGAAAAAAATAAAGAAATAAAATAAATAAATAAAATATGTATTGGAAATAATTAACCCCTTCATTAAATTGCTGAACAGTGATTTATGGTGTCCCACAAAGGTAAAAAAAAATATTTCAAACATATTCAGGCAATACCTTTTTCTCCTTTTTGTCCTCTTAGTCCATCATTACCAGGAAGTCCTGGCAGACCAGGGATGCCTTGCTCACCTCTAGGACCTGAATTTTCCAATTAATACAGTGGTTCAGTAAATTGGTACATGATCAGAACAATGCGTTATTTATGCGTTATTCAGAATGAACAGGTAGTGTATTAAAAATTAATACAAATACAGATATGAATAGGAGGAGTTATTTAAGAAAGTGTGCCAGGAAGGTTCACAGGGTATCTGGTTGAGATTAGAGGTTTGCATCAGGACTAGGATCCTTCAGGACACAACAAAATAGTCACAAAATAGTCTTAACTTTCATACAGACACAAGGGATTGGTGAGATATGAAGTTCACGGGACAAAGACCATGTTCATTAATATGAATGTGCGGCACAGAGCAAAGCATTTACAGTATCCTTAGTAACTGCTGGGTCAGGGTCCCGATGATTTAAGTTAGGCTACTAGTTTGTTTATATTTTGGGGAAATAGAACCAATTAAATTTATTAGAAAATCACATAGGTAGGTGCAACCAAAAATAACTTTGTAAGAGTTTTTCAGAGTTTCTGGGGACATAGTGGTAGGGTTAATACTTCACTCTAAAAAAAAAGTTTAGGCCACATCTACTTTGGGTTTAAATGTGAATACAGATACAGATATTCTGGAGTACTAAATAAATACAGTTAATGACATTGCATTACACCCCTAGTGTACACATATCTAGAATCTGTCATTTCCATTTATCAGAACCATTTGGCACTTTCATGCACTCTAAAGTCTATGAATGTACCAAATATAAGTAGCTTTGGATACAAGCAAGGAAGGCAGAATCCAATAAAAGGAAATAGCTATGCAATTGATGGTAGGGGGAAATGAACTCACAGACCTCTGGACCTTTGGTCCAATCACAGAACCTTAATTCTTGAGCTTAACCTAAATCACCTGACTTGTGAACTTGTTAAATTACTAACCTCTTGGTCCTCTGGGACCAGGATATCCTATTTCTCCCTTCTGCCCAGGTCTTCCTGGTGGTCCAACCATGCCATGGTCTAGAAAAGTGACACAAGTGTGTCATTTAGGTTGCAGAACAAGATTTCCGATATGTACTTTGGCAGCATATACTTTGGAGTAGCTTATATATTGGTTACATGCCACATCAAGGTTTGTTTATAAAGGGTTATTAATGGTAAACAGTCACTTATTCCCTACCTCTAATAATTTTAAGTATCTCAGTCATGTTGCCATAAGTACTGTATGAATGGCTGATTCCAGGACGTCCAGGAGGTCCAGGAGGACCTGGCGGCCCTTGAATATCTTTGAGATCCCACAACAACAAACCATGAGCTGGAAAAGAAACCCACATACATAGCATTTAGAGGTAGGACTATGTAGCACCCATTAATGTCTCAACATCCCTACTGAAGAACTTCCTATTTTGCACTTCCACCACATTATGACTATTTATTCATTCATCCTTAGTAACTGCTTTATCCCAGTGGTGGGAATACACTCAATGGGACACCAGTCCTTCACAGAGCATCATGCATGCACACATTCAAACACTCATTCACTCACTAGGGCAATTTAGTGTAGCCACCTTAACCATTTTTGGTAACTTACATTTGATGTAGTTCACCACTTGTTCTGCAATACTGGGGTAGTCCAAAGTCTCAACAGGCAAATGTTTGCTCTCTGCAAAGCTATGGCTTGGCTCTTCACGGAACACCCTGCCACCTGCAAGAAAACATAAGGCAAGGTAAGGAAACTGCTGCGCTATCTTAAATAAGATTCACTAGGACTCTTGAGTAGTGCAATAGAAAAACTGTTCTCTCTATCTTTGGGAGATCGCAAGTTAGATTCCCACCTATGCCATAGCCATCTGTGCCCGGGGGTCCAAGAGAGCTAAATTGGCCGTTCTCTCTGGGTGATAGGGATGGCTTCTGTGGGCCCATGTATGTATGTCTTGTTACTGTTTTGGCTGACAATGAGGCCAACATTAAGTCATTATGTTGTACAGCTTGAAACGGTTTGTGATTGATAATGGAGAATGACCACAGCATGACCTTAATATTATAAAGTTCTATCAGGGTTGAAGTATGAATCAGAGATACCATATAATACTATGGTCACACAAACAGATGCACTGAAATTCTTCAAGTCCAAACAAATTGTTGGTGCCGTTTCAGCAATTCCTGTTTGCCGTTCCAAGGAAGGACAGCTAACCACTGAGTTTGTGATCTTTTCCAGATCATTCTGTAAATATATTCTGCATACTCACTCTTTAGATATTCCTGCAGTTCAGCACGGATTGGCTCTTGATGTGCATTCTCAGCATATGACACCAGGCCCCCTGTGATTCCAGGAGGACCCTGAGGTCCCGGAGGACCCGGGGGTCCAGGTGGGCCTCTAAAACCAGCATCTGCAAGTAAAGTAAGATTATAAATTATGAAATTCCTTTCCAACTTCCCTGCCAGGTCCATGAAATTATGTTTCCTGAACACAGATTAGGCCTAGTATGGAGTGTACTTGATGACTCTGAATGCTGATTAAAACATTATAATTTATTCAGTATTTCTTACACAGAGAAATTAGAAGCATTGTCCACCATCTTCACCGAGCACTTAAATTAGCACTCATCTTGTGTTTTTTTTCATACTGTACCAACCTCACCATCAGGGATTTCAGACTTATGGTACTCTTAGCCCCTGGCCTAGTGAACTAGCATGAGGATATAGTTTTGATAGAGATTACAAAGCAGACTTTTCTAAGTTGCTCTGGATAAGGGCATCTGCCAAATACCATTAATGTAAATGTAAATGCATTGTATAACTGATCTGGATCCTAAACGCTGACTGACTGCTATATTAAGACTTGAGTGGCAGTGGGGATGTTTAACTGTATTTACTTTAGTAGAGTAATATGTCTTTCTATTGTTCGTTCAGGTCATAATGTCCATTTTGATTTATATGATATGGCCTGGTCAACAGGAAGTAGTACATAGAACATAATGAATAATGTTTGTCAGGAAACCCATTTTTTTCTGAAATACTGCTTACTCTCTAGGTATTTCTGAATATCCTCAAGGCCAAATGTGCCTGTGAAAGCAACAAGACCTGGGGGTCCATGAGGTCCTGGGATGCCAGGAGACCCAGGAGGGCCTGGGGGCCCCGGTAGCCCAGTCAATCTTCTATATTCTGAGTCTTTAAAGAAGAATAGTTTGTCAAAGTAATTTCATTCTTTAGAAACATGTAGACTGGCTACGAGTTTCTTTATGTGTTGTATTTATAGACCAAGTTGTATATTGGGCAAGATGAACAATATATACTGTACAATAATACTAATGGGCTCTTACTTTGTAAGAGAATTGGGAGATCATTGTAGGGTGTTCCAGGAAGTCCTGGAGGGCCAGGTGGGCCTGGAGGTCCAGATTGCGTCAGCATACCCTGCTCTGAAAACAGGCACAGAAATAAAGGAAATGTTGTAAAAAAAAAATTATAGATTTTTGTATTTATATTTGAAAATGTTGTTAAGGTACAGAATGCCAACAGATTTAGAAGCTAATAATTACTGTACTCCAATAGGCTATGTTCACAAAGCATTTTTGGAATTGGTCAACGAATGCATTAAGATCGATATTAGGTGAATTGTACACTCACCGCTCACTTTAATAGGAACACCTGTACCCCTGCGCATTTATGCAGCTATCCAGTCAGCCAATCAAGTGGCAGCAGCACAATGCATAAAATCATGCAGATACAGATCAAGAGCTTCAGTTAATGTTCAAATCAAACATTAGAATGGGGAAAAAATGTGATCTTTGTGACTTCAACCGTGGAATGGATTTTGGTACCAGATGGGCTGGATTGAGTATTTCAGAATCTGCTGATCTCCTGGGAGTTTCACACACAACAGTCCTGAGAGTTTACACAGCATGATGCGAAAAACAAAAAACATCAGAAGGTCTGCAGGCTGAAACACCTTGCTGATGTGAGAGATCAGATGAGAATGACCAGACTGGTTCGAGCTGACAGGAAGTCTCTAGTAACTCAAATAAGCACTCTTTACAACCATAGTGAGCAGAAAAGCATCTCGGAAAACACAACGCATCAAACCTGGACGTGGATGCTACAATAGCAGAAGGCCACGTTAGGTTCCACTCCTGTCAGCCAAGAACAAGAATCTGAGGCTATCATGAGCACAGGCTCACCCAAACTGGACAGTCGAAGACTGGAAAAAGACCAAGTGATTTTATCTCTAATCTTCACCTGTCCCATTTCAGTGAGTCTGTGCTCATGATAGCCTCAGATTCCTGTTCTTGGTTGACAGGAGAGGAACCCAATGTGGTGTTCTGCTGTTGTAGCCTATCCACCTCAAGGTTCGATGTTTTGTGCATGCTGAGATGCTTTTCTGCTCACCATGGTTGTAAAGAGTGATTATATGAGTTACTATATCCTTCCTGGCAGATCAAACCAATCTGGCCATTTTCCTCTGACCTCGCTTATCAACACGGTGTTTCCATCCACAGAACTCTCACTCACTCAGTGTGTTTTGTTTTTTTGCACCATTCTGTGTAAACTCTAGAGATTGCTGTGTGTGAAAATCCCAGGAGATCAGCAGTTTCTGAAATACTCAAACCAGCCCATCTGGCACCGACAACCAAACCACAGTTAAAGTCACAGAAATCACATTTTTTTCCCATTCTGATGTTTGATGTGAACATATTGTGTAGAGGTGTTCCTTTTAAAGTGGACGGTGTGTGTATATAGTTTGTGCTGTAATACAATAGACATGTACACACACTAACAGGTTGCAGGAAGGATGCATAATTTTTAAGCGTTGGTGCAAACTGCACATATCGTTCTCCTTTAAATCTGTTGCATTGTAGCATTTTTGACAGATATCAAAAAGTCCTTGTTAGCACGACTTCAGTCTATGTTTATTCTTTATTTCACTTTATTGACAAAACGTGAGTACTTAAATATGCTTTACTACATTTTAGTTAAGAAACCTTACCATTCATAAGATTGAGGACTCTTCCAGCTACTTCCTGAGGGTTGAGGCCTGGAATACCCGGAGGTCCGGGTGGTCCTGGGGGACCTACCAGATACTGCCTCACCTCCTCTCCTACATCATACCGCAAAGAAAGTTTATAATTTTGTGTGACAGATTATATATAGTTGCCAAAACCTACCCTAGAATGATAAACTTTACTGAATACTTGATTCTAAAGACTTACTTTGTATGTAACTGATTACACGATTAGCCAAATCATCATCAGATACACTTCCAGGTGGTCCAGGAAGCCCAGGAGGACCAGTGAAGTATTCCCTAATGCCACCATCTTAAACAGATAAAGCAATGCAAGATTAATACCTGATATTACTCAACGAATAAATGGCACATAGTTAACGAATCTAGAAATAAACCCACTGATTATAGAAATTTTTCCAATCACAAATGATCAAAAATAATCAGAACATGAGGGTAGAGCTTCTACCAATATAAAGATGTATTGGCAGAAAACTGCTGCCAAATGACTAAAGATGCTCACTTCTAAGAAGGTCACTAAGCTGCTGAGAAATGTCTGGAGAGCCAGAGGCATCACCAGGAGGTCCAGGAGGCCCTGGAGGTCCAGGTGGACCTGGTGGTCCAGGTGAGCTTCTGCCTCCACCTTATAATTGAGATGCAGAGAGACACATAGTGTATAATGTATTAATCATCTAAGAGTTAAATATTGCTTAAGGTATTCAGCACAGTAATTCCTACCTACCATAAGAATATCCTGGGATGCCAGGGGCCCCTGGGACACCAGCATCACCTACAATCAATAAATTATAGAACAATGAGTACTTATCTGAAGATCTATTATATGTGGACATAGACCCACTTGGCTAGCATGTGATTAATTCTGCACCAAGTTTCATATGACTTGGCCTTTATTATACCTTTTGGACCTGGTGGCCCTTCTGGGCCTGGTGGTCCTTGAGGGCCTGGTAAGCCTTCAGGACCTGGGGGTCCACTTGGGCCTTCAGGCCCTGGAAAACCTGGTTTAAAAAGAAAGAAACTTTAAAAATTAATACAGCACAGCTGGTTGCATATAAGTTGGAAATGTAGAAGTTATATCTCTTACCAACTCCAGGTTCTCCTGGCAGTCCAGGATGACCAGGCTCTCCTATAACAGAAACAAAGTATAAAATGGAATTCATAAATAATAAGAAATTACATACAGTAGAATCCCCAATTCATAGTTTTTTTTATATGAATTGTAGAATCCACCATTTATAAATATTATTTTCTTATTTTTACGTATATAAAAATAAGAAAATATAAAGCATAAAAATCTAAAAAAAAAAATACCTCTGTAGCCTTGAAAGAAGCGAGAAAGAGATGATGACAAAAATAAAAATTTTGAGCTTCTTATTTATTACAGTTTACACCAAAGACTATAAATAAATTAAAAAAATCATACTAATATATATGATAAATATTTATATATGACAAGTATATGATAATACTTTTTTATGTATTCAAAACATGGGCATGAGTTACACTGATTGTGGGGTATATTTATGTGTATAGTGCAAAGGTTTATAAGTTTATATGAAAGTATATTTTACCTTGAGGTCCAGGAGGTCCAGGAGGCCCAGGGGGTCCAGCGAAAAAGGTTTCTGTTAGAATGATAAAAATGTACATCAGTATAATAATTGGCCCTCGAACAAGGTCAAATAAAATGTTATGCACATTATAAGAATAACTCATTCACCTGAGGTGGGTACAAAGCTTCCTGGTTCACCTTTGTCACCAGGTGGACCAGGGAGACCAATACCTGAGAATAAAAAAAGTGACAAACATAGGTAAGAAAAGATAAATGAGACAATGAAGTTATATAAAGTTAAGGTTGAACTGTAAAATGATTACTGTTAAATGAATTTGTAACTTGCCTGGCTCTCCAGGTGGACCTGGGGGTCCTGGTAGGCCAGTTTTGCCTTCACCTGCAAAAATTAAATGTTAAATTAAAGATGTTAATATAACAACAATAACAATAACAATTATATTGTATATATATATATACATATATATATATAAAATAAAAAGACAAATTTACCAGGTTTCCCTGGTTCTCCAGGTGGTCCAGGGGGGCCAGGAGGACCAGGAAGACCAGCAACAGCTATTCAGTCAAATTGAAATTAGTTTTTAAATTATTTTGAAAATACTGAATGTAACATTTCTCAATTCTACCACAGAAATAGTACATAACTGAGAAAAATGATGCCTTACGCTCAAACTTGACTCTTTCAACAGATTTTGCAGAAATGCCAGGTTCACCATCATCACCCTTGTCACCCTTTCCTCCCTTGGGTCCTGTAAGAACAACTTGCATGTGAGTGCAAAGAAACCATATAAACGATTGGTATAACTTTGGCGTAATGCTAATTCAGTTGGACATCATCAATTTATTTGATTGTTTCTGCAGAGTTGCTATTCTTATGGCCAGAAACGTACCCATCCATGGTGATGTGATGCAACAGGGGGTGGTACCACATCATTACAAAAATGTCACTGTGCAGAATTGCTGGCACACATTCAGTTTTTAAAGGTACTGAGAGAAGTTGATTTGATTAGATATTACTGCAGCATGTCTAACCATACCTCCTGATAATGTATTCATTCTAACCCCACCCTTTTCCCAATTATGCTGCTCGTTATCACGGTACTGCCTGTGTTGAGGGTAAAAAATAATTTGCCATACCAGCAAACACCAATGCAATGATCTTGTGTTTTATTATTATTTGCATTTTGATTGAGTCCAATAATAATCATCAATCACTGCAACTGGCACTTTAGCGTACGGAAACGACTGAATTTTTAAAAGAATGTCCATATATTTAAGCATACGACCGGCGTATTTATCAATCTTTGTTAGCATACCCAACACTTCTGATCAGGGGACTTAATTCCAATTCTTTAAATGGATGAAAACATCTTACCAGCCGGGCCAGGAAGACCAGCAGGGCCAATGGGACCTGAGAAGAAACATGAACCAGTTTTTTATGATGCCATACCTGATTCTTTTCATAATCTTAAATTAGTTATGCAATTGGATTACACAAATTGTTTTAGAATACAAATCTGTCTATTTGTAATTTGTTAAAGCCCGTACCTGACAGTCCAGGAGGTCCAGCAGGCCCAGCTGGTCCAGGAGGTCCAGGGGGTCCAGGAATAGCCACAGTGTTGGAAGCAGAGCCTGCCGGAGAAGGAGAGAAAGAACTAATGAAACGGTACACTAATTAACACTAGGTAATCATAAGGTAATAATTAATCCTCAATTAAGGTTAAATGGCAGAGAGTGTCTTGGCTCTAGAATCAAGACTGGAGAAGTTCTCACCTGTAGTGATAACTCTTCCAGGTTCACCTGGTTCACCTGAAAGAAAATAATCAATATGTAAGGGACTTTTTAAAGACAATGCAATAGAGTACTAAAATTTCACATTACTCTGATCTACTAACACAATGCAAAAGAATTATATAGGGCAGAAATTATGCGTGGATGTTACCTTTAGCCCCAGGCTGTCCTGGTGTTCCTGGCAAACCTACAAGCGAGAGTCAAAAAGAAAATATCACTCAGATTTTTGTTCAGAAATTGCTGGCAATATAACAGATCCTGCACTTTAAAGTGGTCAAAATATATATATGATTTAACTACTCTCATTATAAAATAAGTTTTAAATTATAAAGTAAAACATACCTGGTGGTCCTTGAAGCCCTGGAGTTCCTGATAATATGAACTTAGTCAATCAGTACCAACATAATCACTATTTTAAAACAGTTAATGGATATATTCAATTTAAGATCCATAACCAAGCTGACAGAAGTACCTGGCACGCCTGCATCTCCTGGAGGTCCAGCTGGTCCACGTGGACCTGGCAACCCAGTTGGTCCTTGGTCCCCTTAAATTTAAGTGGAAGCATGTGTCATATTGGAAATTCAGGCAAAAAAAATTCTAAAATATTCATGGATCTTGAACATACCACGATTTCCCTTTGCACCATCTGGCCCAGGGGCACCTGTAAAATTAAGGATGTTGATAATGAGGAAAGATAAATACTGTCATCAAGATAGGGCTATAGTCACATTAGAAAAACTACAAAACTCAATATCACAATTTATTTTATAAAATGGAATATGCCTAGATCCTGTGTTCTAAAATGTGTTCTGTAAATGCTTAAACCACAGTGCTGATTGGTCAGAAGGTATTGATTAATTTTCTTTAACAGCACACTAATGTCAGCTCTAGGTTTCCTCTAGGACCTACCTGCTGATCCTTTGGGTCCTTTCTCTCCTGGTGGACCGATGGGTCCTGGCTGCCCTGGTTCTCCTGCAAAAGTGGATTATAAGATAATACTATGACCAAAGCATGAAATACACAATTTCCAGTGATTTGCTCTTTTCAATTTAAGGCCATTTTACCTACCAGTAACACCACGGGGCCCTTTCTCTCCTTGATCACCTGTTGTGTGGGACAATAGAGTTATTATGTGGAAACATTGACTAAACCTATAAAATCTGTTAATCAGCTTTGGATTAACCTTTAGCTCCAGGAGGCCCTGCAGGTCCTCTCTCTCCTGTGAAATGAAAAGATGTTTAACAAAATCCTAGAAAAATTTTACAAAGCATATAAAACTGTTTGTATGTTCAAAACTCATAGACACCTTTTGGTCCAGGATCACCAGCATCTCCACGGAAGCCTTGAGGACCAGGAGCCCCTGGAAGACCCACAGTACCCGGAGCACCCATTTCACCTGTTGTGAGATGTGTTAAAATTTACATTTATTCATATGAGATTTTTACAGGTCAGCAGAACACAACTAACGCATACAGTTCTTCAGGCAACAGTGACCCAAGGACTGCTTTCCCTAAGCAAAAAGGAACAAGTCAGGGTTTTTGCAAAAACCATACTCACACTGCTCACCCAGAGCTCATTATCAATCAATATTTTCAAGCTTGATGGCTATACCTCTGAGTCCCATAGGTCCAGGTGGTCCTGCAGGTCCAGAAGGTCCAGGCTCTCCAGATACCCCTGGAACAAGAAAGAGCCATAAGTCATATGACCTACAAACCTCTTACAATTTTGTAGTAAATTTGTACTGTACTGTATTGTATAAGAGCCACCAGAAAGCAGTGATAGAGAGGTGATAATGCTGAGGTACCATCAAAACAAAAACAACTATAAGGTAATCTGTTATCACATGTAGGATCTGTTGTGGCCATGACAGAAGATGCACAAAGATGAAAGTGGTGATGGCCAAACCTTGGTAAATGAAATTGTTTAGCTAATGAAGACAAATGAAGGAGTAAACAGGATGTGGGATTAGGATGGAATGACATGGGAATGGGACGAGATGAAATGATATGGGATGGAATGGGATGGGATGGGATGGAATGATATGGGCTAGAATAGGATAGGATAGGACAGAACAGGAAAAGATAGGATAGGATAAGATAGGATGGGATGACATGGGATGGGATGGGATGGGATGACATGGGATTGGATGGGATGGGATGACATGGGATGGGATGGGATGGGATGACATGGGATGGGATGACATGACATGGGATGGGATGACATGACATGGGATGGGATGGGATAGGATAGGATGGAATGGGATGCATTCTTCAGCATTCATAATAGTCCTTGTTTTAACTTTTATTATCTCCTCCATTAGATCAGGTGTCTTTAGATTGCAAACCCAGTTCATTCAGTATTTCAGTAAAGTGGTAATAGACCAAGACGTCCTTGCTGAACTCAACACGTGTGGAATCACTTCTACTAAGCTGTAATGCTCTTACCTTTCTCTCCTTTCTCACCCACTCCAGGAGGGCCTGGTTCTCCTCTGGGTCCTGTTGGCCCCTCACGGCCTCTCTGTCCAGGAGGGCCATCATGTCCTGGCTCACCTGATTTGCAACACACATATAGAACATCTGCCTTAATCCTGAACGACTTCCATTGTTTATTACTGTTCGTACATTTTGAAAAAAAATCATACAAGAATTTACAAGAAAAAAAGAAAGACTGTCCTAAGGGGGGTTATTGGTTAATAGCATTTTATATAATTTGAATTTTACTTAACATTATTTTAACTATTTTCCCCACCTGCATAGAAATGGTGTCAAAAATCATAACATTTTTAGAGGCAGGAAAATTCACTAGGGAATTTTTGTCAGGGAAAAACAAGAATCTTTTTTTTGAAATGGTGGTTATTGACCAAGAGCATGATGAACAAAAAAAAGGTCTCAGGCTGAAGCATCATACAAGTTTATTTAGAAGAGCTGTGTTAGCTGCACCGTACCAGCACTTCCTTTAGGTCCTCTTGCACCTTCTTGTCCTGGATGACCAGGAGGACCAGGAGGACCTGATGGATGGAGAGGCATTTATCTGTATTTATAATATATCTGTTTTGAAAAATATCATCTCTGATATTGCGTAAGTGTGGAAATGATGGTTATCTTACCTGGCACTCCAGGAAATCCTGCATCACCTGAAAAACAATTTGTTCAAATATAACCATAGTGTGATCAATCATAATGTACTTGCAGTACTGCCATAGGCAATTTTAGACTTAATCTACTGTAGTAAAATTACTAGATATGCACAAAAAGATCAACATAAAATCATTTTATTTTAAAGCCCACAAAAAATAATAGAATACCTTGTTTTCCTTTTTAATTGTAACCCAACAAGAAGCATCCGATACAGTATTCTACCGAATAATCTAATAGTAGCGACCATTAACTTGGGTAGAGACGGATTTTCAGTATTTTTCTTCCAAGTGCCACTGTGCACAAATGGGTTTAAATAGGATAAATTAGAGAATAAATGCTTGTATTTCATGTTTTCCTGAATAACCTGAATAATTGTGCAGTAAACAGTTAAATATGGGTTACAGGAACATATAATAAGCATTATGAGAGCTACTAGTTAGGTAATACATACATACATTATATACATATAGTGCAACCATGAGCTAAGTAACTGAAAATTTTAATTTAGAACTTGATTCTGAAGGTGTGCAGAAATTTTGGGAGATGTTTCTTTCTTTAAATTTATTCATAGCTCTTCATTCTATAGAGGCCTTTATTTAAATTTTGAAACAGAAAAATTATTTTTTCAATTGGTTATTTTTAAAAAAAATTCTGCAAAGCCAAATGACAGATATCCAATTTTTTTGTTAAAAAAAAGAAACAAGTACTGCTATCAAGAATGATTAAACAGTGTTAGAATGGGTTAACCCTACCTTTAATCCCAGGTGCTCCCTGGTCACCTGAGAAAAGAAATTGGAACATGTTAGTAGAAAATGTGGCAGTGTTTATTTTTATTTATTTATTTTTATCATGTCTGAATTTGAGTGTCATTTCAATATGAAAGGAGTCTGACCTTTGGCCCCAGGCTCCCCTCTCTCTCCTTTCAGTGAGGATGCCAGAGTAGCTACATGGATAATAAACAGTAATAAATTACTCATGAATATCTATCAAATATGCAAAAAAAAAAGGCCATAAAAATCCAGGTACCTCTGACGGTCTCTGACTGTAGTTCAGAGTGAACGAGTTGTTTTATGGTCCTGTGCAGTGTGGCTGGGTCAGGCTGCGTTTGGACAGATCCTAGTTGTATAGTGTTTTCTGATCGTGTTATAGGGGTGCGTTCATATTGTACAGAATCCATTGGATCTAAAATGTTCACAGAGGATGGTGCTGACAGGCGGCTAGTGTGAGCGGAGCCTATGGTGCTCCCGCCGCCTTCCAGACGTTCCACTCGAGCCTTTAGGCTCTTTACTTCCTCAGCTGGAGCCAATGCAATACACACACACATACACACACACACACACAGAACCCAGACAGGTTACTGACTGCCACTGCCACTCAATTTGAGAAGCCCGAATTTTTTTTAGAAGACTTATTTTGCTAAACTGTCTTACAGAGAGCGATGAGTCCAGCGAGAAGACCCAGCAGTAAGAGCAGTCCCAACAGCAATCCAAGCAGCCATTTCCACCATGTACAGCAGGAGCAGAATCCCATCCCACCTCCTCCAGATTCATCTTTACCAATCTCTACAGTCACACAAGAAAAAATGTTAATTAATAATCTCTAATAACCTGCGTATAGCACTTAAAATTCAGTTATAATGTTCAAATTTAAGATATTACTTTTTATTGTTATAAGCCAGACAATCTGTAAAATAAAGGAACCAAAAGCATATGGCACGTGTACATGAAGTGGACCAGAAGTCAGAATCATTGTAGGAAGAGGGGTGAAAACTTTTGCACTCAGTTGTGTATATGCTACTAAAATGTTATTCCTTTTGTTAAACTGTAACATAAAGATATATATTGAATTAAGTTATTGTCTTAGGTTACAATTTTACACAATGAATACATTTTTGCAACATGGACACTGCTGAGTGCATAAGTTTGCATCCCCCATGCTTTCTATGTATAACAACATGTACCTCTGTTTAACAATTTATTTACAAAAAAGTAATTCAAAGAACTTAAAAACATAACTTGGGAAAGCTGTTATTGCTACTAATATTCTCACTCACTCACTTTCTGTAACTGCTTTATCCTGGTCAGGGTCTAACACACATGTTTAATAAAATAACTTATTTATTTATTAACGGCTGATGCGAGTCATATACCTGCGTATGTGGCTTTATCCTTTGTTGCAGCAACTTTGACACCTGTGAAAGCAAAAATGTATTTATTTAGTGAAGTTAATGTTAAATGGATTTTTAGAGAAACTTATAATGATGTACTGACCACTGACTACTGTTTCTGTGGTTCCAGAGATCATCTTTTTCTCTCTTTTCAGCGAGTCATCTGAAAATGTGGCTGCTGTGATAGAAATGGAAAATGTAGCTTATTATATCTAAATAAATAGAAAGAAAGAATTATCTGAAGTGGGCGTATTTGCTATAACATAATAGCTTTTCACCATGAACACGAACAATTCTTTGGATGAATATATTCGAAAAACATTTAGTTTTAGGTCACACCCACACATATTTAGCAGCTATTAGCTAGCTGGAAAAATGGGCAAGTGTAAGGATCTGAGTGACTTTAACAAGGGCCATCACAATTTGTCCCTTGTAAAAGTCACTCAGATCCTTACGCTTGCCCATTTTTCCTGCTTCCAACACATCAACTTTGAGAACTGACTGTTCACTTGCTGCCTCATTATCCCACCTCTTGACAGGTGCTATTGTAACAAGATAATCAATGTAATTCATTTCACCTGTCAATGGTTTTAATGTTGTGGCTGATCAGTGTGTGTATATAGACATACATACACACATACTTACATACATACATACATACATACACAGGAACAATCACTGTTCCTGAAGGGTGTGTGATTATGAGTGTGAAGGTACTCTATTATGCATTATACATTATCATTACACAGTAGCAACCCAAATGCTACTCATACACTACCCAGATTGCTTATTCATTACAGCCAACATGCAAAACCTCTAAACCAAAACATGCTATTTGGTTCATTTGAAAGATGCAATCTTCAGCAGACCCTGTTTATAAATCAGCTTCTACAGGTGTTATCAGGTTTATTAACAGGTTTGCACACGTTTTTACACACTCAAATCTTTTAGTAAATTGGGGCCTGAATGACACTAGTTATTTACTGTGTTCACTAACCAAATGCCTTCAGCCAAAATAGTTTCTCGTAGTATAGGCTCAGAGCTGTCAATCATCGACAGAAATATTTAACAGCTTTCTTTTTTCTAAACATAGTACCTAACTTCATTCGTACGTAAAAACGTAAACAACTTCCTTCTTTGAACATTAGGCTAAATTCAATATGTACCCCAAAATATAATGAATATTTACCCCCAATGTTCAGCTCAGACCTATGTACTTAATAAACGGATGAGCAGTGGTAGTGTAACAATAGCATCCATATTGTTTTCTCCTTACATAGTCCACCGGTGGAAGTGAATGTTTTGCCTGTGTCTTTCGACATAATCAGCCTCTCGCTTTCTTTCTTCACCGGAACGTTGTCTTTCTCCAGCAGCATGAACTTGTAATCCTTAACAAACACATCATCGGTGGTGACAGGGCTGCTGGGGGCGGCTAAAAATGAACGAAAGAGAATTAGTAAGCAGACAATGATTTAGTTTTAGTCATTTTGCATTCCAGAAAACAATCATCCTATCTGACCTGCAGCAGTTGTGGGAGCTGTAGTGCTCACAATGTTCTTTCTCACTCCATATACTGCAAGAAGACAAGAGACATACAATCAACTAGACATACAATCATGCACTGCTGCCTTAATTCATATTAATTATGAGCTAATTATGGCTGGACAGTCAAAAAAGAAGGAAAATCAAGTTTGTGTTTTTGACACCTCAGTTTTAAGAAACTATTAATCCATTTCATCAAACTGACTTGGAAATGTTTTCATTTCGTTTTTAATCTTGCCTAGGCCAATCTTCATGTTCTTCATCTTCTAGTCTTCATGTAGGGTAAAGAAGTAGTTTAACAGTCAACCTGCTTAAAGTCTAAACCCTTGCGTAAGTGTTAAGTGTAATATCCTCACACAGCGAAAGTCACGCTTTGAACTAGTTGTTGGATATCCATGCGCTGTAGAAGAACTGACATAAGACTAATTAATTCAGTTTGTAATCAGATGACTGCCATCAGAATCTGCAGTCAGAATGAAAGCTTTAAATGCAATTCTCCTTTTTTTAGTTTTTGGAATAACCAGACTTTAAAATACTAGCACTTTACTTCTGTATATTGATTTGAGTACATGCAAAAGAGAAACATATTTCAGTTCTCAATATATATACGCCTATAGTTTTCAGAATGATACATAGTAAAAAAAAAAATATACTACTACTACTACTGCTACTACTGCTGCTACTACTGCTGCTGCTACTACTACGATTAATACTAATACTACTACTGCTGCTGCTACTGCTACTACTACTGCTGCTACTACTGTTAGTACTTCTACTACTACTACTACTACTACTGCTGCTGCTACTACTACGATTAATACTAATACTACTACTGCTGCTGCTGCTGCTACTACTACTGCTGCTACTACTGTTAGTACTTCTACTACTACTACTACTACTGCTGCTGCTACTACTACGATTAATACTAATACTACTACTGCTGCTGCTGCTGCTGCTACTACTACAACTACTACTGTTAGTACTACTACTACTACTACTGCTGCTATTACTACTACTACTACTGCTGCTACTACTACTACTACTGCTACTATTACTACTACTACTACTGCTGCTACTACTACTACTGCTACTACTACGATTAATACTAATACTACTGCTGCTACTACTGCTGCTGCTACTACTACGATTAATACTAATACTACTACTGCTGCTGCTGCTGCTACTACTACAACTACTACTGTTAGTACTACTACTACTACTGCTGCTACTACTACTACTGCTACTACTACGATTAATACTAATACTACTGCTGCTGCTGCTGCTGCTACAACTACTACTGCTACTACTACTACTGCTACTACTTCTATAACTACTACTACTACTGCTGTTACTACTGCTAGTACTACTACTTCTGCTACTGCTGTTACTACTACTACTTCTACTACTAATAATATAGTAATAAGAGAGTACTGCTAGTATTACCACTCAGTAACAGCAGTCACAGCCACAGCCTGGCTTTTACTCCCACATTTACTACAACAAAACCTCACTGACTTTAAAGACCTTAGATCTCTTAGTTAAATAAACTGTTGAGATTTACTATACAGCCCTAAGTCATTCCCTTTCACCTCTCAACTAAGCACCTTGAAAAACAAGACTGAAATGCAATGCAACACATATGAGTTATGCTTGTGAGGAATATTAGTTCACTGTCCACGTTACTCACCTGGAGCAATACTAAGCCCATTTGCAGTGACTGCCACTCCCCCACCGCTTGCCAAGTTATTCTGCATCCCATACACTTAAAATGACAAAAACAAAATAAAGTATGAATCATTTAAATTAGTCATCGTGAGCAGGAGGCTTACACAAGGTATTTGGGTTATTACAAAATTTTTAATTAATCCTAATTAATCAGTTATAATAAAGCATCACATCTATGTCATGTATTTAAAGTCTCAGGGCTTATTGCACAACCAGTGATGAACCTATAACCCATGACACATTTAGTCTACATACGCTTGTTCCTGTTCCAATGAGTTTAGTGATAGTATTTAGTGTAAAATTGTAAAATATTTGACTTATAGTAAAATATTTTTGACAGAGACCTGCATTTCCAGCAGAAAGGCCACTGCCCATGGCTGTGGAGTTCAAGGTCAGGTTGTTCTGCAGGCCCACTACAAATGACAACAACACCAATAAGTGCGCCAATGTGAACACAAAATGAACACAAAACCTTCAGAATACAGCGGCACAAATAAACACTTACTGTGGAGCATAAAATAATAATAATAATAATAATAATTTGGATTTTAAAAAAAATGGAATTCATTTACATGAATGAAATACAGAAAGTGCTGAAATTATTTTTATATATAAGATCAATCCCACATACAACTGGTCACAAGTCTTCAATGTACTATGACTAAAATACAAATCTAAAAATTAGAATTAAAATAAAATAATAACTACCTGATACTTAAGTAAAACAAACCAGAGAAAAGTAAAATAATAATTAATTGAACATAATTACACTGTCTTCACTGGCAAAATCAAAAAACAACGACCAATCAGATACCCTTCAGTCAAAATATTCAAAAAAAGTGCACAAATACACATCATCATCACAGCTACACTCTCTTACTGTTGTGTTGTAGAGTGGAGTTGGGGCTGAGGTTGTTGGGGTTGGTGTGATAGCCATATCCATTATACGCAGACTCCAGGATAGAGCTGTCATATCCTGAGAAATATATATGTATATTAGAGACAAGTCGAAAGTTACAGATGTGATATACTGTATGAACTCATGTTGATGTGAATGAAGTCTCATTGCCTACACACACTTAGCGTCAATATCTGATTACCTGATCAGCAAGAACACAAAATAAGACATTCTTTTAATGTGTTATAGGTACTGTATACAGTTTATTATCAGCGTTATGGATGTGGCATGCCAATATTATGTTCATATCTATAAGATTGAAACACTGAGAACTGAACAGTACATGTTAGTGAATGTAAGTGTTATACATTACCAGTGAAAATCTAACATTATGGATGTGACAGTTATGGATATGATATGAGCAAACAATGCTTTTAACTTAAAGTTGAATTTAGAAAAAAAAATTATTATTGAATGAATTCTTTCTTTGCACACTAATTCATTTTCAGTGCAATGCTGATCCATGCATGAAATTACCCTATCCCACCAAAGTGAATGTAAATAGGTGTGTGTGTGTGTGTGTGTGTGTGTGTGTGTGTGTGAGTGTGTGTGTTACCTGAGTGGCTCTCCACGCGTGTGTCCACGCTTGCTTTTTTAGGTATGGGCAGTGTATTGGTGGGAGAGCGAGGAGGACTGCTGCTACTGGAGCGACTTCCTTTAAGAAGTTTCTTCACATCATCCAGCTCAGTCCCTAATTACACACACACACACACACACACACACACACACATGAGTGTGTGAAAGTGGTTAACCTAATGAGTGATTAAGGTTAGGTCAAGGGGTGATGTTACTGAATATAGCTTTTCTTATGATTTAATTGATATAAAATTCATATTTATTTAAACTATTGTGTGAGATGTAGTTAGCATAAGCAAAACATTTAATTATTTTCAAGGCATATACTGACATCTAGTGGATGGAGAGGCACTCTGCAGTCTGGCTCTGATCTCACTCTCTGAAAATATAAGAGAAGAATCAGATTATTTGTTTATTACTTTAGTTACTTTCACTTCATTAGTCATTCTTTATTAACTTTCAATTCTACAACAGCTGCAGTTATATATATATATATATATATAGTTATATGCAGTTATATAACAAGCTTTATACCTCTTGTCTGGGTGCGTCCTCTGGTGGCTGCACTTGCTGCTGCTGCTGTAGAAAAAAAAAAAAAAGAAAAAAAAAATAGAAAAGTATACTTCAGTAATTTAATCTACAGTATGAATTGTCACAGATTTTTTAAATATTTGTTAAAATGCTTTAAAATTATTATTATTATTATTATTATTATTATTATTATTATTATTATTATTATTATTATTATTATTATTAAAACCTTTTTGAAATATGTAAAATATTTATTTGTTTGTTTGTTTGTTATTTACTCTTTACTTCTGACTTATTTGTTCATTTATATTACAAAAATGTGTTGTATGTGTTAGCTAGCAAACAAAATACTTTCGGAATGTTTAGACGTTTGTTAAGAATTGTTAAAAAAAGTTTATTATTATTATTATTATTATTATTATTATTATTAAGCATGACAACACACTGACCATACTCTTTCCTAGTATATTCAGGGGAGGAGTTGCCACTGGAGCTTCCTAATAAAAAAAAAATTAGTTAATAGTTAAAAGACTTAAAAAGTTAAATATACAGTATAATTAAATAATACAGTTAAATACATTTTATATATAGGCTACAGGTTTGCTTGTATAAAATTATGAAGAAGTTGATACATATTTAATCACAATGATGTTTCTCACTCTCACAATGGATAGTTTTGTCCATAACAAAAAAAATGTCAAAAAGCCAAAGGTCAAAGGTCACAAGCTGTAAGTCACCTTCATATCCTGCAGTACGCAGGGTCAGGCTGCTTTTCCTCTGTGTGACTGGTGAGTAGCTAGCACTCTTCGTGGCGCTTGTCGTAGAAGAGGTGTATTTGGTAGAGCCACCTCCCACTGATATAACAGTCGACGAAGCCCCTCCTCCAGAAAACATGGCTGATGAGTGAGCCCCACCCCCTGACAGATTCATAGAACCAACTGAAAGGCTTCCTAAGTCCCCAGAAGAGCTGGACACAAGCTGAGAAGATGAGCGGGACTCGAAAGAGCTTGCAGAACCCCCGCCTCCTCCTGAAGAAACTCCAACTGTAATGATGGAGGAGGATTTGCCAGAAGCTCCCAAACCTCCAGCAGCTCCACTTGAAGATGTTCCCAGAGAAGATGAAGTCACAGATGAGCCACTGCTCACGCCACCAGTCACAACTTGCACCGCACTGCTACTTGAGCCACCTACTGAAGATGATGAAGGACAAATACACAAACAGACAAATATAATCAAGTCAGTTTATGGAAGGACTGTCACTAGGGTTACTGCTGTTGAACAAGGTGTGCTCGAGATGTCTTTAAAGAGTTTAAAGAGTTAAACTGTTATGTTACTTGTCTTGTTAAGGATGTTACTGAAACTAAGACTAAGATCTCAGGATTATAGTTAACAGCTGCTTACAGTGTGTTGCTTGGGGAGGGTGTGAAGGCAAATTGTCAATTTATAAAGATAGCAGACCAGACTGCCTAAGTGTCCATGCTAAAGGAGACAAATAGCCTGAAATGATTAGGCTACAATAGTTAGGACATAATAATGCACTGAAAAAAATCCCTGCACAGAAATTTCTCGGAGAATTCAATTTTAATTTGTTCTGTATCATTTTATGCTGTAAATGAATCCATTAAATTTTTTGTCTGCTGTTGAGTGTTTTTTTAATTTTATTACTTATTGATTCATTGATTAACAATTTGAATAACAAATAAAAGACCAAAATAGATAAATATAGGGCTGTATGGAAGACGTATTTTGCCACAGAAACTGATATGTCTGTAATGCATGTATATATATATATATATATATATATATATATATATATATATATATATATATATATATATATATACACAGCTGGTTCTGTAACTATATATATATATATATATATAGTTACAGAACCAGCTCACAGTATAGGGATTTCAGAATGGGTAAAATGCGATCTCAGTAACTCTGACCGTGGCATGGCTGTTGGACTATTTGAGTATTTCAGAAAATGCAGATTTCCTGGGATTTTCATGCGCATCTGTCTATAAGACAGAATTACACAGAATAGTGCAGAAAACAAAAAAACATCCATTGAGTGACAGTTCTGCAGGCAGAAATGTCTTGCTGATGACAGAGGTCAGAGGAGAACGGCCTGACTGGTCTGACCTGACAGAAAGGTTACAGTAACTTAAATAACCACTCTGCATTCTGAGCAGAACACACAACATGCTGAACACTGAGGCGGATGGGCTGACTCCTGTCACCCAACAACAGGAATACCAAAACGGGACAGTTGAAGATTTGAAAAAACAGTGTTTTTTTTTTTTTCATTCTTCAGCTGTCCCACTGTAGCCTCAGATTCCTATTCTTGGCTGACAGGCGTGAAACCCGAAGTGATCTTCTGCTGTTCCTCATGATTTGAAGTGTTTTGTGTTCTGAGATGCCTATCTGCTGTTTCATGTGAAATTTAACTGAAGCTCTTGACCTGTATCTGCATGATTTTATGCATTGTGCTGCTGCCACGTGATTGACTGACTGAGTAAATGTATGACTGAGCGGGTGCATAAGTGTTCCTATTAAAGTGGCTGGTGAGTGTATATAAAATGTATATATTTTTTGAGAATGATGACCATGTTTAATAGGGAAATAGTACAACTTAGATACGTAATACATTTATAGTATTTGAATATACTAATAAATAATCATAAATTATTAAAATCATAAATGAGAATACTTCATCATTTTAAAGTAATGATTAATTGTTAATTATTATAAGATATAATCAGCAACCATGTTTAATTATTTAATTTCAATAAGTTGCTGTTGTGAAGTGAAGTGGTGCTTACAGGATATGACATTACTGCTGCTCCCTCCTCCACCTCCTCCTCCTCCTCCGCTGCTCTGGGTGATGATCCTCCTCTCCACCAGCACTGTTCCTCCAGAACCAGAACCAGAACCAGAACTAGAGCTAGAGGTAGATGTCAGCACCCGCTGAGTGCTCACTGAGCTACTGCTGCCCTCTGGGGTTTTACAGACACACACACACACACACACACACACACACATAGAATAACATGTTGACATGGACTGTAATATGAACAAGCTACTTTCTATTATGTGCTTAGCATACTATCCAGTACTGTTTATAACACACACACACACACACACACACACACACACTCATCACCTTTCCCTAATAAACACACAGAACTGGACACTTACAATCAGCCTTAGACTAAAAAAGTTTAAGAAATGCTGTGCATAGAGAATCATTTGACTTGATAATAAGCTTGTATCCAAACTAGCTGGTTTGCTAGCTAACAAATATAGTAAAGATTTTTTTTTAAATGATTTCCTTGGCTTGCTAACTACTAGTTAACATGCTAATCTGGTAGTTTGGTAGTGGTAGGAAAAATGAGGTGAAACCATTACATCAGCTTTTATGTAAAAATGGAGTAGTTGGCATATCAAACTTTGTGCATTAAAAATTAAATCATATTGAAGAAATATTGTAATGCTTATGAATTTGATTTGTGAACAAAGCTAAAAAAAAAAAAAAGTTTTATCTGCACTTTTTTTCCTTACAGTTCTGCTCCAACTCTACAGTCATGTTGACTCTTTGAAGCTAATAAAGTACTGTAACAGCACATCTGATAAAGACAGATATTCCCCCAGGGCAGCTGGTGAGAGAAATCTTATGACGGTGTTGAAAACAGTATTAACCTTAGAGCTAAAGACTTTTTACTAATTCTTCACACTCACTTGGAGGAAGGGATGTCAGTCTGGTTGTGGTGGTCACACTCTCTGTAACTGTGTAGGATAAGAAATAATATATATATATGTAAATAATATATATATATATATATATATATATATATATATATATATATATATATATATATATATGTATATATAATATATAGATATGTGTGTATATATATATATATATATATATATATATATATATATATATATATACACACACTTTCGGAATATTAATGTATTTTGCCTAGTGGATGAACAGTAAATGGCAAAATATAAACCCAAAACACTGCATCTAGCTTACTTAGCTTACTTAGAGGAATAAGCACTCATTAAAGAAATAACTTTATATTATTCAAAACTTGAATATCTCATCAATCTGAGCTAAATTTCCACCATAAAGGAAACAGCTTCTTCAAAATCCTCCTATCTGTTCAATTAAAGACTACAAAGTTATATGATGTTATAAGATAATTCTATGTTTCTTATAAGAGCATTTACTCTGTTAATATCAATTTACAGTTAAAAGTTCTTTGTATATGAACAATTTAACTTTTTCCCCCTTACCTTTCCCTGAAACGCCTGATCCTCCCTCTGCATTCACAATCTTGGTTGTGATTAAATTGTCCATTCCATGTTCACTATTTAAAAGCAAAACAAGAGAGCTGTTATGAGATTTTCCAAATCTCCAAAATGGACCAAAAAACATCATATCAATCAAAATCAATCAAAATCATCATATCATAATTTACGCATGCAAGAAGAATGCTCACCATCACAAACATGATCAAGATTACAGTCTACTGTTAAACAGCTAAATAACTGGTTAGATACAACAAAATAAAAAATATTTACTTTCAATGAATATGAATGCTGGAAAGGTTTTTAAACAGTTTAATTTGATTTAGATGAGGGTGGTGGATTTCAGAAAAATATGAGAGGTTAATTCAGAATTATGACATTTATGCACCAAATTGAGAAATAAATACTATTTAATAAATGCTCATACTATTCACTTATATTGGTTTCTCCTTAATATTTTGTAATTCCTTATATTTTTTTTAAAAATAGCACCAGGCAAATTTGTTAAAACCCATGCTGAACACTGCACTATGCATAGTAAAGTAACAAATCTGTACACACGCAATGTATTTTTTAAGTAAACACTTACCACTCTCGGTAGAGCCAAACTCCATCCTGGAGAGCTCTGCCTCACCTGAGCTACACTTGATAAGTAAAGAAATCAAAGCCTAACACACCCTATGAAGAAATTCTAGCTATGGCATCAATCGTCCTCGATACGCGTTTCAAATACTGCAGGTTTCAACATGACTTCTGTGCTCAAGGCAGCATCTCTATGAAAACTTATACATGAATACTCTTTTTTAATCCGTAAGGTCTTTTTTCTCAGTTTTTCTGAATTACTAAAAAAAGATTTTTTTTTCTGTCAAAATCAAAGCTTTGATTCCAAACAAAACTGTATTTAGGTTAAGAATTTATATTCAGCAGTATATCCTGACAAAAGGACACCACAATCTTCCAAACTTATGAAAGGAACACTAGTTATCGCAGGAATTATAGTTATAATTATAGTTATTGTGTGACAGGTATGGAAAAAGACACTTTTATCTAGCTATAGGAAGTTATAGAACTGTCCAAAAGTGGCTCTCTGGATCTCCTTGCATATGAAATCACAATAGGCAAAAATTGATAGATAGATAGATAGATAGATAGATTTTATTGTTTATTTAGAATTTAATTGCTTAAAAGGAACTTTGCCTGGTGGGACGTCCTGGAGATCTGCTACAGATTAGTTAAAAATAGTTAAGAACAAAAACCGTAGAGCTGCCATTGTAGCTGTTGAGCTGAAATCTTGTTTAAAATGTTATTATTAAATAGTATTAACCTATTCATCAGAGGTCAATGATGTAAGCTAAATAAAACTTAATAACTCAGGAATAAATAATATAGTGGTCAGGCTATATCACAATTTTATAGTTTTATTTGTTTCCTAACTATTTGTATGTTATTTAAAAGTATCAAAGAATTTAGTAATGAGATGTCTTCAAAAGTAACTCATAACCATATCAAATCATATATTAAACTTAAACAAAGATAAAGCTCTTATAAAATTAATAAAAGTAAATAAAGCCTGATTATGGAACGAATAATTGCACTTTTTCAACAGTGCCACAAAACATTAAAGGCGGTGCCAGTGTTTTTTACGTTAAAACATAAAAATGTTTGTCAAAGTTCTCCTCAAATTTCCACCACTGTCAATAAAATATTTGGTTTCTGAGGCTATAAATGGAAAAAAAAATCAAATGTTGTTTGCCACCAATCAGGAAGCAGAGGCATTCCTATTTGTCTGTCGATTCAAAAAGCCCTTCCTCTTGTACTAACATTCACACAAACTAGCGTATGGATGTGGTTTGGACTAGCGTATACATGGTATACATTTGAACTTTAAATTTCAAAACATAACTTCCGGCTAAATCTCCGGTTATACCTTCAAACATGTGACAAGCAGAATCTGTATATCATCCCATCAGTCTCAGAGCTTCAATAGTGAAGCACTTTGCCAGCTTGAAGGTGATTACTTCAGACAACGTTACCAAAAATGCAAAATTCAATCCTCATTAGTGTAATAAATAATTCATACAAACAATCCTAATATCCAATGTCCACAAATGTTCTATTTTACAAACGTATAAGCTACATATACTTTATCTAACTTAGCTATGTAAAAGTATCAAAAGCTCGGGCGGCACATCATACCACAGACAACCCAAGCAAAGATATTATTCAGGTAATAATATGACCAGATATGCACAAATGAAGAACATCAGAAGTAGAAATAGTTTTCATTGTAACAGGTAAGCCATTAAGAATCATCCAGTATGATATTCCACTCAATAATCTCAAACAAGATGGGATCAAATCATAGGGGGTGCAAACGTACATTCTGCATTCCCTATAAATCACCTACAATCCACAAAATGTAGTTTTCTTGTTTTCTTTCTTTTTTTCTTTAAAATGTAAACGCCAGTCTCTCAAAACCCTTCATGTTGAACACATTACTGTAACTAATCCGAATGACTCAGAAAGCATCTAAATATACTTTCACTGCAAATTCCCAGACATTACAACTATGTGTGTGTGTGTGTGTGTGTGTGTGTGTATGCACACACCTGTGTATCCCAAGGCTAGTTATTATGTGATGTTCCACAGCCTTTGAAATTGTTACTAATGTCATCATACAATAGCAGTGATTAATGTCTTATGACCACAAATAACAGTAGTGCAATACTTTAATCTCTCCTGGTGTGTAAATGTTGTGTAAATTGCTTCTTGGCTTCACTTTTGCACACAGATTAGTCATCCCATGGCCAGTATTGTACCTTATAAGGTGTATAATATACACCTTATTACAACTAATCAAACTTTTTCTTACTAATATATTGTGGAGAAATTAGTATTCTCTGAAGTGTTTATTACTTTTCTACTTGTAACTTTTTTCTGAAAGGGAAACTCTTGGTTGTACATGCTCAGAGGTCTTCAAAAGGTGCACTGGGATTTAGTTTATAATTTGTAATCCTTTTTCATAGGGATTCCAAGTCCAATTCCCAAATAGGGACAACTAAAAAACAGAAAGAAAAAAAGAAAAAAGAAAAAAAAAACACTTAAGAGCTCTAAATTTGACCGATTTGAAAGTGTGAGACTCTACATAGATTCTTTTTTCCTATTTTCTAATGCAGTTACAGTGGTGCAAATCACAAGACATTATTATTATCAAAGTTATTATATTTATTATTGCGTTCTCATAGTTATTAGTCTATTTGACTGGCCACTAGAACTGATTTGATTTAATCCAAACCATAACAACTCAAAAGCAAGTATACCTAAAAAAATGTCAAAAAGTTCAGGAATAGAAAGCTTCATTGATCTAATAAATAAACAATATTACTGTACACATTTAAATAATATTATATTTATGATATTTATAAAATTAATGTGAGGGGGTTCATTAATTTATGTTCATGAATTTAAACGGTCCCTGGTTAAATAAATAAATAAATAAATAAATAAATAAATGGTTCCTTAATGAGTCCATGAGATGAATGTTTGCTTGGTTTGCTTTTACAACAATTGAAAAATCCTTTCATGCCATTAATTTTTATCATACCTGGAAGATTTTTTTTTATAATGAAACTTATTAAAGAACAAAGACCTATATTTCAATTCAGAAACTGAAACATTAACCTTTTCGTTCAATTGGTTAATTTTTGAATGAATTTGGTCATTCACTGCAAATGAAGGACAGAGACTCAAGCATGATTAAAGACCCATGGAGTCATAGTCTATAAATAGATCCTTATGAACCTATAAATGATTTTTATAAGCACAATAGCAGTATTGATAAGAAAATATGATAGTAAAATGTTATAATGACAATATTAAATGTTTCATAACTTTCATAATATAAAACATACAAGGACCAGCATAAGTAGGAATAATAACACATGGAGCTTATGTAAAGCCCTGCTCGGACTTGCAAACTGATATTCCTGCAGCACTGCAAAATAAATAAAAATGAAACAAAAGAAAATAAAATTCTGACCTTTTAAGCAATTTTATGTAAGCTAAGTTCACTTAGTTCTACTGCATGCATATTAGAGTGATATATAAGTTACATTATATCACCATTGTAACCTTAAACAAATTAAACAATAAACAGAAAAGTAGCCTAGGGAGTGCTGTAAGACTCACCTGTTGCCTCTGACTGGAGAAATGTCTCACGCTGTGTTCTCGTGTGCTGGTGCGTGTCAACCGTCAGTACCGAACACGAGTATTATACTCACGATGTGGTTCCGATCAGGTCCAGTGACACAGAGGCCAGGTATGTGCTACCTCACTGCAGAGCGCTTATCTCTGACTCATGCACAACTGTACAAGTATGAACAAGATGAGGGGCAAACATCTTTATAAAAGAGAGAGAGAGAAAGACCCTTGAGGCAGTGTAATTTCAGTTCTGCATTTTTTTTCACTCCTACATGTAAGGTAGTCATAATCACTAGCCAACACTCTGATTTTTCATTCTAATATTATTTTTATTATTTTTTTTTAAAATATCTACTCATGGACCTTATGGTCCAGATGGAAGAAAATGTTTAAAACTTCTTCCTGGTCACCTGTTTAGGAGAGTTTTTTTTAAAAGACTAGACAATCACATTTTAACTTCAGTAGGAATTCCAAGACACATACTAGTATCAAAAAATACTGCCATAAATATAAAGGTGTGTTTGAATAAATATGGAGGCATTTTCCAATATCAAGAGTTTGACTGGGAGACATTCAACAATAGATAAGCATATAGGAGGACAGTGTTTTTCACCAGATATGGCAGAGATGAAATGTTATGAAACACTCACAGTATCATAACCATACTACCCAGTATCATGATTTTTCTTTTTGGGTATACGTCATCATATTTTATCCACCTGAGATTCCTCCAAGTTCTCTGGTTTCCTCCAGTCTCCCCAAAACATGCCCATGGGTGAACTGGCTACGGTAAATTGCCCCTATTTGTGAATGAATGTGCATGGAGCCTTGCGATGGACTGGTGTCTTATCCAGCATGTGTCTCTGCCTTGTGCCAAATGTTCCCAGGATAGGCTCTGGATCCACTGCAACACTGCAACCAGGATGAAGTGGTTACTGGAGTTGCATAAATGAATGAATGAATGAATGAATGAATGAATGAACATCATATTTTCAAAATAGATTACATTCAAATCCATATAGAAAATGATTCCACGAAACTGAAAAAATATGTATTTTATGTATATTTTATTTATTAACAGAATCAACACAAAATGTATTCATTATAAATCTGGTACAGGTACAATCTACACAGGTTTTCCTCTAACATATTACAATATCAATCTATATCCATAAAGCATAATGTTACCTATAGAACTATTTCACTCTTTTTTTAATCACAGTTCATTACAGTACTGTAGAAAGGTTTATAAAACAGATTATTGCAGAAGTTTTGCAATAATCAGTTTTGTGGATAAAGGTATAGGTTTCTAGCTTCATAAAGAACTCCTTAACGGTTCCACCAGAGAGACAACTGAAGATCCCATGAAGACAGTTTCTAAATTTAAACCTTTTTCTAAGAGTGTAGTTTATTGGCAGAGCTTGTGGGAAATAATTTTTATTCTCAGCCATATAAAAAAATCATGATGTCCCTCGAAATTCCTCATACATCATCCAAAATCCAATACAAACCCTCAGGATCACCAGAAAGGTATTTGAGGTTAGAGGTGGATTTCACTGAATAAATATAGATCACAAAGCTCAAATACTCCTCAGTGTGTTCAGATTCTTGCCCAATAAGATTTAAAGGAGCTAAACATAACATTTCAGGAGAATGCTTAAAGAATTGTTAGAATAATACTGTAGATTTAGCAACTTCCTGTTCTGATGCCATGACGAGCTCTGTGATAAAAGACCTAACAAGAGCAACAGGATGAACGCAAAATGTTATTTAGTGTAGCTTTAAATGCTGGTCATTAGCTCCTTAAACTCAGGGCTTATTATTCAGTGAATCTAAAAGAATAATATTTAGTACCTACTATGGATTATTTAGTAACAGTTACAGGGGAATTAGAAACGATATGTAGTTGCAAGGATGAGGAGTGTTTTATTCCACTTATTTTTACAACAGTTCCACTAATTTGATTGGTCGAGCGGCATTCCAAGAGTGTGTACATTTCCTATAAGCGCACTGGGATGTTTCAGTGTGTGTATCACTCCACTCCGTCTGTATTCACCACATAAAATTCCACTTCCTAGTTCGAAACAGTTACTACAGTAGTGTTAGCAAAATCATCCCTGAACATGGCAAAGGATACTTTTTAGGAATATAACTTTTGATTTTACATCTGAAAGCTTGTCACGGACGCTAATTTTACTGGAAGCACCTTAAACAGGAATGTACAAATCAAAAAGAGCTAGCTAGCAAGCTAGCTGACATGCTAAACAGAACACTTGGCCGTATCGTGTCTGAAATGTCACTTGCGCTATATTAATTTCTTGTTTATAGAACTGTTGTATACAATTAATATCATATCACGCCCGCAATTGTGAGGGTACACTGAATGTTGGCATGTCTGTGATTACCTACAGCACTTGCCCTGTGGGTTTGTGCTTATGGTCAGATGATAGCCGGGCCGATATTCAGTATAACCACCCTCTTGCTTGTGCGATATTGCCAACTTTTTTCATTAAAAAAATCAAGCTAATTCTTGTTATCACATATTGTTACAGGTATAAACAGCCTCTTTTTGACAAAAAAGGTAGGACAAAAAATGTAGCTTGTTACTGGAAAACCACAAAGCCCTTCATGCTCAAGACTTTTCAATGATGAACTTAAAGGAAAGTCTTTGCCTCTGATTATTACAAAGCACTGACACTGGAGACTCCTTCATAAATAAATGCTAAATAAACATTTCTCCAAAAAAAAAACCTTCACCTTCTGAAGTTGTTTTTTTTAAAATCCCGTTAAAGTGGAGAATTTGACATACAAGTACCCATGTTACTATAATTAGAACTAGCGCATTAATAAAAACCTGTGGTGTTATTGAAATTTAATCTGCACCTACTGACCAATCAGAATGAGAATTCAACAGCGCTGGAGTATAAGACTATATAAAGTCCAAGTTTATTCCATTCAGCTACACTTCATGAACATCATTAACATTTAGATGCAGATTTGGGCTATGAAAGATCTTGTAGAAAAATCTTGGGTAAAAAATCCTGGACAATTAAGATCTTTTATATGCCAAAAAAGAACAATGTTATAAAAGAATATTGTGTTATTCAAGACATTTAAATGTTTTATCAGAAAATAACAACTTCATTTTTTTCAGGAACAAAATGCGGTTATGCAGCTAATGACATAAAGTGAAAGAAAGTTTTGCTTCGTCTCAAATGTGAGGTTATTTGTAGCTAATCTTGACATCTTGCAGATGCTAATATTATTGAAACAAACTTACTGGATTAGTGGGGAGTGATTGCAATGGAACACATCCCAACACACACACACACACACACAGAGAAAACATGAAAGTATACAATTTATATGCAATTAAACAATACAATACAATATACAATTAAATTCACTTCTTATATCTTTCTTCACCCCTCACTGCCCCGCCAGGTGTGTTAGGATGGTGTGTAAACCATGATCACTCATGACTCTGAGCATTGATATCTGATGATTCACCAAACATTGAAATCTGATGAGTTATGTTATTGGATTATACATTAATAATATTGGATAATAATATTATATATCATTGTCTACAAACAGAGCTATAGATCTCATTTGATTGCATTTATTTCAGAAGAAGTAACTGCAATCGTAATACATGTTTTATAAATAATGCTTTTCTCTTCCCCTCCCCAATAGAAAAAGAATAATTCCCAGAGATTCTCTCAGGTTGAAATGATAAATAACTTCATTTAGTAAGTTTGTTTACTTAAGTTATATGAGATATGACAGTTTAGAGCCATGTTTTGACATGAGCGCTGTATGAGCGTCAGTGAACACTTGCTCACTCTCTCTCACTTTTCCTATGTGCAGACACTAGTATAAAGCATTTGCTGAAGGTAGATGAATGAATGACTGAATGAATGAATCTATGTTCTGTATAGAGCGAGAACTGAAACCATGAAAACACAGGAGTATTAAATGTGATTTACTGTGGTTAATACAACACCTAATAAGTTTAGTAATCATTAAATTATTTTGGCTTGCATTTATATAAGGAAGAGGTCTGTGTGACAATACCAATCCAATGGTCAATAAAATGAGCTCCAAAATCATATACAGTCAGGTCGGGAAACTCAGAATTTGAGTTTTGAGAACATGGGCTCCAGACTTCAGGCAGTCATTGACTGCAAAGGATTTTCATCCAACTATTAAAATTGTTTTTATATTTACAATTATGTCACTTTGTCCAAATACCTTTGAGCCCCTGAAACTGGAGATACTTTGTTGAAAATGGCTGTAATTCCTAAATGGTAAATGCCATATTTTTGTGGAACCTCTTAAAGTAAAGCTGAAAGTCTACACTTCGATTACATCTTGATTGTTTTATTTCAAATCCATTGTGGTGGTGTATAAAGGCAAAATCACAAAAACTCCATCATATATATGTACTCCTTATATATATAAAAGAAAGAGAGAGAGAATATCACACAAAATAATTTTACCTTTTTGTTTCATATTTACAAAAGCAAGTCATTTCTCGTTTTTTACAGAAAATTGTTCAGTTAAAAAAATTTTTTTTTAAATTATTGTTTACGTTTATTAGAGAAATTGGATGGGGGATATAAAGTGTCATGTTGTAAACATTATTTTAGAGTGTAAAATAGAATAGCTTGAACCAGATTAGGACACTGGAAGAATGGTAAATCATCTACTGACGCTTGTGAATAAATAAACTTAATTCTATAAAATAAAAGTAATATTTCACATTTAATCCATTGTTTAATCCAAATTTAATTCATAGCCTGTTGAACTATGTAAATACTGTGTATGATAGGCTTAACTAAACAATTCTAGTGAGTTGCTATTATCAAGTCCCTATTAGCAAATGTTTAGAAACTCTGTGTAACTTGTGGTGAGTCCAGGAAAGAAGCAGGCACGTAAAATCAGCGTGTGGTTTATTTGGACTAATCCAACAATCATAGTCACAGGAATAACAGGGAGCCATGACTCAGAAATGCACAAATGGCAAGACTTCACAATGAGATAAATACACAGGGGGGTATAAATAAACAAATTAATCAAGGACTACACACAGAAGACCTGGACACAATCAGGAAGCACACCAATGACAAGACAGGGGCGGAGTCAAGACTCAGTCAAATCAAAATGCATTATGTCAATGTAAACAAAGGGCACATGGAGAGAAATCAAAAGAAAAGATCAGAACAATGCCCGTCCATTCTATACCATCAACAAATATTTGAACTCATTTATTAAAATATAATATTTGAACTCACTAAATTTTGTTCTTCTTTAATACAGAAAAAATAAGTGAAGATTAACCAATTTATTCTTACATTCTGCTGTCATATTTACAACTGCTGTCACATGTAAAGTTGTCTTTGTTTCCTGCGTTAAATAAAATTTTAATTATATAAAAAGCTATATATAAGGTTATATAAAAATCGCCATCACCAAAAGTCAATTTTTCTAAGATGAATATAGAATGTAAGCTTTATAATGACCAGAAAATGTAATTAGTGGTCTAGACTCTGTATATTTTAAATAGATTCTTAAAAATTTGTGATTTTCTTCTTACATTAAAGTGCAATATTTTTCGAAGAAATGCATGTACATTAAATACCAAGAAACTTCATAAAGCAATACACAGACATTAACAATTTGGCTTAGAAGGTGTTCTTATACTCTAATATGCTTTTATCAGTACTATAATTATAATTTATGCCATGCACTTTCACATTTAATGTTCAGGGCATTAAACAGGAGAAAAATGAGAGGTACTGTATGTTTTAAAGCTGAAATCCCCTTTGGCCTGAGGACAAAAATATTATGCTTCAGCAGTCAAGTTAAGGCAGCATACTAGATACATGCACTGTTACACTTTAAGAGCAGTTTAAAAAAATGAGCGATAAAAGGTATGCTGCAAAGCACATAAATGTAAAAAAAAAAAAAAAAAACAGAAACTCCTTGGAGCAAAATACTCTTCCATCAAGTCATTTGCCTCCACATCAGCCGGCAGGTTTAGCTTTGAGGGATGATGAGATGAAATACAGCTCAAATACCACCGTCATTGCAGTAATGGTATGAGAAAATCCTATCCCAGCTGGAAGGATTAGGGTTACACTGAAAGGGAATGAAAAGACTTTCAAATGCATATGGTCTCCGCTCTTATCTCTTGACCTGATGCTCTATGAGATGTTCTGTAGCAAGAGCAAGCATGTTCTTATCTGTAGAAAAAAACTAAACAAAATCCATACTATTACTTGTATTGTAAATGAAAATAGGACTACCACTTTAGATAAAATCATTAAAAGCATTAAAATCATTCATTTACAAAGAAGGAAATAATTACATAATTGTACCTCTCTCTCTCTCTCTCTCTCTCTCTCTCTCTCTCTCTAAATAAATAAATAAATAAATAAATACATACATATAAAAGTTGCCTTCAAAGTTGCCTTCAAAAATAATGAGCAAATAAAGAGCAATAAACAATAATAAATGAAACAAATACAATATTTGTTGTGACAACCCTTAGCTTTAAAAAAATAGTAGTCTCAGGTACAATGTGTGCAGTTTTATAAGGAAATGAGCTGTTAGTGTTACTGAGCATCTTGTAGAAGCAGCCACAGTTCTTCTGGAGACTTTGACGGTCACACTTGCTTCTTATTTTTGCAGCAAAACCCAGCAGCCTTCATTATGTTTTTTTGTCTGAAAAGTGTCTCTTATGTAATCTGCTGCTTTCTTTACTGACATACAAACATTTTTTTGTAACATTTAATTTTGTGCTGGAAAACTAATGTTTGGAAATCTAAAAAGTTTTTGTACTGACTAGATAATGTAGAGTCATAAAATAAAAGTCTATAAAAAGTATTGTGTGTGTGTGTGTGTGTGTGTAAAAGTTACATGTAGTAACCTTAAAATATTCTATTGTACATAGTGTCATTATAAAAGACATTGCCATTGGTTGGGAAAGTTTCATGCAACAAGTTTCAATCATGGTGAAAGTGAAACAGCTTCCTAAATCAGAAAACGTTATTAAACAACATTCAAATGGAAAACACTATAGAGCCATAGAGGTACAAGCTTTGCAACAATATACTAATATTGGTAACTTGTAGTGTCCTAATATTATTACCCTATGAATTTCATTTTTTAAACATGCTTATGAATACATACTTGTTCATATTTATAAGTACAAAGTCAAAAGACATTATGTGTGCAAATTTGAAGTGGATATATGCACTGGAAGTATATTAAATAACAAAAACAAAAGTGTCCAAATACTTATTTTCCTTCAACTTTCCTTCATCTTGTCTGTGGACTTTGTTAATAAGCAAAATATTGGAATGGTGCTTCCTTATAGTTGTGTAAATAGACCACCAACAGTTCAGCCTGAGAACACTGAATTCCATTTCCTATTAAAAAACAGTAGATACAGTAACTACAGTACATGTCCCAAAAGGTAAAATGGACACTTTAAAGAAGATCCATCCAACCATTTTCTGTACTGATTATCCTACACAGGGCCACAGGGAGCCAGGGGACTCGGGCCACAAGGCGGGGGACACCGTGGACAAGGGTGCCAACCTATCACAGGGCACACGCACTCACACTACGGACAATTTAGAGATACCAATCAGCCTACAATGCATGTCTTTGGACTGGGGGAGAAAACTTATCAAAACAGTGTCTGGAGGAAACACCCGAAGCACAGGGAAAACATGCAAACTCCACGCACAAAGATCAGAGATGGGAATCAAACCACCAACCCTGGAGGTGCGAGGCAAACGTGCTAACCACTAAGCCACCATGAGTAAAGACGAAATAAGTTTTTTGACATGTTTCATGTTTTGCACACCACATAGTATGTTTATGATGTGCCTGGATTACAAAACAAACCACTAATGCCAGGTTAGTCAGCATGTCCCAACCTCCCAAAGCTTCTTTCCTTAGGCAGTCTTCTCCAAGCCAAATCTTAGCGTAGGTGTTGATGTTTGGTGCATGCCAAAAGTCATAAAAAAGACCACAAAGATAATAAACGTGTATTAGAAGGAGCTAGATGTCGAGAAATTTCATAATTTGATTTTTTTTTTTTTTTTACATAAATATAAATCTTACCAGGGTTATGGATCTCATCTGACAGAATCAAAGGAGGAACATCTGTAAAGAAAGCAATAAAGTTTTAGTTCTAGGTCAGTGTGTTTATTATGACATGAAAAACAAGAACTCGTCCTAGCTTAGCTCCATAATATTTAAACCCAAAGGAGTATATAATAATAATCTGTTAAAGAATTAACAGCAATAATAAAAAATGTCAACTTTTGAGCATATGTAGAGTGGACAAAAAGTGGTCAAATTACTTGTGTAACATGCTTTATTGTGGATGCACCTGGAAAACAGACAGAGAACCACAGGCTACACATATTTTCATGCACACAGACATGTTATGGGTTGATCATAGTGATTTATGGAGAGATTTTTTTCTACTGTAATTTAGATGATATGTGCTTGGCTTTTATCAAGAAAAAGGAAGTAAAAGTTCACCAGTCTTGTACTTCTAAATTTAAATGCCCTAATTCTGAAATTATTTGTGCTAAATTTCAGTGGCTAACTTCATTAATAAAAATGTAATCAAGTGTCACTAGAGTTCTGTCCCATTTGTAAAACAAATCAGCAAAATAAATGCAAAAATATAAGGTCTGATAATGAACTTGATTCCCTGCAATCAGACCTGGTGTGAGAACATGTTATAGCTCTTCCACGTACCCATACTAAACCTCTTAACTGCTACCTTTTATTTATGCCTACCTCTGTTCATTATTTACAAAGTTGTAGTCAACTTTATTATCATTATGCATACTGCACAATGAAAATGAGGTAGTGAGCACTTTAGTACTATATTACACACTTAAAAATAAAAACACACTTAAAAAGCCACATAGGTAAATTAAGACACAAGTAAATAAAATAAAAACTTATAAGTAAAAACCTAAACACAATGTGGAAATAACCCAACAAACATTACATACAAACATTAAGAGAACCACAATACAGTACTATTTACCCCAAAAGTGGTTTATTTTTAGTTGGCCCTTGATGTGACATTGCTAATTGGTGGTCTTTCTGCGGGTCCTTCTACCTGATGAACCTGTTTGGCACAAACATCTTTATAGTCTTTCAGGGAACTGTAATTCTGTCAGAGTAGCACTGCTAAAGTTGAACCCACAGACTGCTTGAGCTGCTTTGCTGAAACATACAGCTATGTGTCATCAGCCTGCCAGTGGAAGCTAATACCATGTAAATAAATAATTGTACCCATATTTAGCACATATAGGGGAAAAAAGTAGTGGGCTTTGAACAGAGCCCAGTGGAACAACAAACTCTAATTTTTTATGCTTAGAGAAGTCACCATTAATACTTACAAAGTGATAACAAACTGTCAGATATGAGCCATTTCCTTAACTCCAACAAAATATTGTAGTCTATCTAGAAGAATATGATCTATGATAATAAAATCTGCACAAAACAAAATCGAGACATATCCCTAATCTGAGGCCAGTAGTACGTCATTTACTACTTTAACCAGCGCTGTCTCAGTGCTGTGATGAGGCCTAAGGCCTGACCTAGCTGTTTTTCTAAGATCTTGGAGGTGAAGGGGATGTTTCATACTGGCCAGCTGGCAAGGGTCAAAGTCAAGTGCATTGGTAACAGGAGTTTCCATCATAGAAATAATTCCATTCAATCCAGTTGAACCTTAGATTTTGGCAAATCATTACTGCTTGGCTTTACACTGTTGAGATGGACATCTCAAATAATATTATAGTTCAGCCTGATTCCCTGATCTGTTGGTTTAAATTTTTGTTTGTAATTTGTGAATTTGCGAAGAACCCTGGAGGCTGGAGATCAGCACAATTTGACATTTTCCTCTTACAAAGACAGGGGTGGGAAAAGTACAGAGAATGTGACTGTATAGATATTGTGTCAAAATGTTACTGGAATTACTCAGTCAAAAATATATTCAGTTGAAAGTAAACAAGTCGTTTTAAATGTATGCAATATTAAAAAGAAAAATTAAACGTAAATGTTTTGATTGTTTTAAATTGTTAGATTGTCATGTTTTCATGTGAAAAGTAACTTATTTATCTAAAATTGTTAGATCATTTCCATTTTAAAGAAACTATGCCATTTTGCCTGAAAACATCATTCAATCTCTGTATGTTTGGTGACTAACACAATTTGCTGTCAGTCCTATAAACTGGTCATGCATAGTATGCGTCATTAACACTACACATTTTGCTAATGAATTAATCAGAAGTAAAATATCATGTAGATAACCAATATTTACCATTAGCTAGAACTTTCTAGCTAATATTTTCTTTCTAGACAAATATGTTAGCAACTAGAATCAACTGGAACAAGTGTAACCTGGCATTAGCAAAGAAAATGGGCAAGCTTAGTTAAATATAGCCAGATAACATTAGCAAATCAGTGAAACTTACCTCAACATGCTTTTTAGATGGAGTTCATGCCTTCTTGGGAGTCAAAGAAAGCTCTTGATTTTATATGAGTCTGCTTATTCCAACATTTTGAAACTTTAGTGAAGTAGGGCCAGTTGCACTTATCCTCATGTGGTGACTTATCTATCCTGAGATCCTCACAGATAACTAACTACATTAATGCTTTTTGAATCATTCTATTCCTAACTTTAAGATTTGAAGGTATAAAGCAAAATTTAAGGGGTAAAAAGAATGTTTTTGGAAATGTAACAGAGTACAATTATTCATTTTCAATATTACTCCAGAAATTATAAATACCCAAAAATAAGATTTAAGTATAGTAATGATGTACAATTCCACAAGTATTTTCCACCCCTGCTCAAAGACATCTGATTCAATTAATATATTGTCGGACTGAGTCAATGATGAATCGTGCTCTGTGCCAGGGAAAATGACTAACAGCTCTTTTTATTAGGCTTCTGCTCTTATAGCTCATAACAGAGGCTAGGAAAGAACCCACAGAATTATGTCCAGAGGCACACACAGGAAAAGTCAGAACACATAGAGAGTAAGGAGAAGGACATGTTTAATATGCAAATAGCTAGTACAATGAACTGGAATCAGGAGCCCTCGGCACTGCAAATTTGGCTGGGGCTGGAATTGATGACCCTAAAAACTAAAAATTCTCTGGAAAAGTAAATATTTTCCATTTACTCAACTAGGAGGCAACAAGTAAGGACATTTATCCCCTTGGGCTGTTTTGAAAAAGCAAAGTATTTTTATATTCATCTCATTTGGACTAATAACTCCACATATGAATGCGTGTGTGCATGGTCCCCTTTGAGGGTTATTCCTGCTTCGCCTCCAGTGTTCCCGAGATACGCTCCACATTCACCATGGCCCTGACCAGGATAAAGCATTTACTGAAGGTGAATAAATGAATGAATAATATCAATGGACACTACAAATTTTCCGAATTTAGCTCAGTGGAAATTATTTGGTGTGCAATAAAACTAACTGTGTCATATACAAATGGAAAAAATCTCACAGACAATAACACACACATTGTGTCATTTATTCATATACACAGATTTATGTGCAAATACTTATACAACCTAGAACTTTTACTAAAAAAAAGTTCACCACTGCACCTTTTTAAAGAAGTGAACTTAATCTTGAAATTAACTGAACATGGATCACAATAACACGCAAAATTGTGCAAGAAATAAAGATGTCCTCTTTATAGCCTGGAGCTTTTTGACCAACTTTACGTGACTGGGAGAAAACCCAAGAAAACACGTCTGTATATGTTTAGACTTGATATGAATGATCATATGCAGCTGTACAGAGACACTGTGGCTATAGGTGTATAAATCTCCCTGTAGACAGAGAGACAGGGGGATCATTACTTTCTCCCATTAAAGTGCACACATAACCAGGCACCATCCGGCAGGTGCAGCAGGAATGCTTCGCTCTCTCTCTCTCTTTCTCTCTCTCTGTGTATGTTTGTGTGTGTATGTGTTCAACATTTAACATAATATATACTGTATATGTAACATATCCATATACACTTGATGTGAGATTTTATAAATTACACAAGTTTCTTAAATTTGTGTCACATTGTCTTACATTAAACCAACAAATAACTTTTTTAAAAAAGTTATTTGTCATGTGATCAACTTATTTGACTACAATGATATAAACAAAAACGCATCTCTCAGGGTAACAGTGCAAAAACACACATGTCGATGCAGCCACAAAAATGCACTCATAATGCATTTGAAGTTTGAAGTTCTGCGAAGTTTATTTTAGTAAGGCTGTAGCTAATGCTCTGTAAAATGCTCATGGGACTGCTCTGTAAAATGCACTCTGCACAAATTGCATTTAAACGCCACTGTAAGATGGTGGGAAAAGTTCAAACATGGAAACGCAGCAACTACAATATGTTAATAAATGACGTTTCTTGAAGACTCTTGTATAAGAAAAATTTACACTAGTAGTCTGATATGCCATTTTATCACTAACTGGTTTTAATGAAAAAGCTGTTGTGGACAAAATAACTTACTATTTTGCTTGCAGTCACCTGCAGCTTCTATAACATTTTGAGAAAAATGTCACCAAAGATCTCTTGAATTTCTTTGTTAGATGCTAGGTGGCTGTACATGTTGGTGACATAATTGCTATAACCAGATTTGCATGACAAAAGTAACCCAGTAATATTAAATGATGTACTTCCATTGAATAGTTGATTCCAGTTATTCTAAGTGCCAAATGGTCACCATATTACAGGATATTTATGACTTCTGAGTTGAGTTAGATTTGATTTTTTGAATGATCCTACCTTAAATGCAAATGTGTAAGTGGAGAAACGGACTTGCTTCTGCAAGCACAGTGGCTAAATTACAAGTTTAGACTTGTACACAAGTTTCGTGCATAACACACAAAGTATTTTTTACGCTGAATGTGGGCTAATTACACCTTAAAACAGATGCAAACAGCTTAGTAAATGAGTCCCAAAGAGACAGAAAGCACTGTTTGTGTCACCAAGTTAACTAGCAAAATGTACTTTTTAAAAAGTTCTTTAAAAAATCATACTCAGCTCTCTCACAGTGGTAAATCCCCATCTGCCCTAAAGGTGTATGTGATGTGTGTGTGTGTGTGTGTGTCCCACTGACTCTCCTTATGAACTTATACACGCTGCTGACCTGAAGTTAGTTTCTTTGAAAACTGCTTTCTTGCTAGCACTTCACCCAATAGAATGGGGAGTTGCATGATCTATGTATTAGTGATCAACTGAATCTGGAGTGACCTTGAGACGGAATCCTGAATTTCTGCCCAAGGACATATCACCCAAATTGTTAAGCAATCTATTGGTCTTGCAGCCTTCAAACATATAAGCCCACTGGGTGGTGAACATCATCACCGTAGCCTATAGATGGGACATGTCACTCTGTGAGGAGGTGTGCTACTCTAAGCACTTTTCAGGGCAGTCCTAAAGTGGGTTCTCATGTTCCTAATGATACCATGTTATCCAGGTGTGACACACCTCCAATGGCAGTATGAATGAGAACGCTAGTTATGTATGTTACTGTTGTTCTATGGATAATGACTAGTGTTTCTTGGTGTTGGGAACCTACGACAGCTCTGGGATATTTATAGTGAGCACTGCATCATGCATCACTGTATGACCTTGTTGGAAGAACTTGGCATGTGTACACATGCACACAAGGTGGTGTCCAGGTGTTACACACTGCCCCTAGTGGTTATCTGGGGTTCACTGAGTGACAGTTATATACAAAACTAATGTTTGACTGACTTAAAGTGTTTAATTTTTGTTGAGTACAACAAAAATAGCAATAAATGACTGAAACAATTTTTTCCCCAAAATATTAAGACAAAAGCTAAATCCAAATTAGTTGCCATTCTGGATTGTATGGATGTTACTCAGAATGTTCTAGGCCCTGTTCACAAGTTTAATCATACCCTTGATCTAATTCTCTGTTTGCAGTCATTATTTGCATTGTATATACAGTTTCCCAGAACTGAGCTATATGTGATCACTGTCTTATCAGTTTAAAATTTCAAATAAGCACAAATTGTGGCACAGTAGTGTATGAGGCTTACACCACTCACAGCTACAGCTCTATATACTTTTACTGCATTTTTATGGCTTCTCTGAACATGAGAATTTCACTCGCCTTTTATACTTTACTTAGTAACTGTGTAAACTGTCACGTGACGATAAATCTGAATATGAATCTGAATCAGCAGTCATATATAACCTTTCAGGCCTGAGTGAACTATGCAGAGCACCATGTGAACTCCTCCAGCTTGACCAAATGACTTAAGGGTTAATTATATCTCTAAGAGCTACCGTGGACAGCATTTTTCTCATATAAGGACAATATTTGTTGGAAGATTTAGTGGTACAGTGAATACAGTGGTATATGAAGGTACAGTGAAAGATTACTGGTCTTCAAGCAAATCGCATGACAGGGTGAAAAAAGCATTAAAAATAAGCTGGAGATCTTCCAAATAGCATGGAGAGACTCCTTTAATAACTAACCTTGTCTTATGTATTTAACAATATAAAGACTTATTTAACACAGAATCTAAATTAAAAATAGTATCAGCCATTTATGGTTCTTGCCATGACTCATGCCTGCAGACAGTGGGAGCACACTACATGAAAAATCTTTTGAGCCCCTGGCTGCACCCAGCTATTCACACCTACAGTCAAAGCAAGGCACAGCTGAACTCCAACACACCAATTGTCAACAACTCGCTACATTCAATAATTAGTTGATTGAGCCAATTAACAACAGGTGCAGAGCACACCCAATCACACCATAACCACGTCTGTGCAGGCTCATCTAGCTGCTATAAATAGTCTAAGATTGGTTACAAATGTATGCTTGTTGTTCTTCTAGGTATGTAAAAATGTTACTGAAAGCTGTGGTACTCTTAGTGGTGCTGAATTATATGGTGAGTCCTCATCCTTTTATGACTGATAATGCTGCATCAGATGACACATGGCCTGAACTGGAGGAACTGTTGCCACATTACAAGAAAAATGTTCCAACAGACCCAAGTCTTAATACTCCATGTCCACCTCTGAAATTGCCACAATTTCAGCAAATCCGCTCTTCAGATGTCCATAAGCTCATTTTTAAACCTGCAAGAAACCGCAGACCAGTACCTGCTTTGATGAGGTCTATATTGCTGCCATCACTGCTTCCTGCAATAGAGTCTCCCCTGCCTTCTAAACCAAGAAATATAGAGCTTTTGTGCCACATTGACCGGATTTATGTAAGGGTTTTGAAGAGTATCTTTATCAGTCCAGATGCTGGGAAATATCTCAAAGTGGGAACATGTCCTGTGAATAAAGTCACACCTGAGCATTACTACTTCCTATATTCCATCAAAAGCTGCAATGCACAACGTCATGTATGTATTTCTAATTGGCCAAGTTTTCTTCCTATGCTGTGCCCGAAGTAGACTTGAGTGATTATCTATTTGTTGTAGTTAAATTCCTCTTACTTTCTTTGTCTTTACAGGAAAATGAAAACCGTGTCTTGTATTCAAACACACTGTCCTATGAGCCTGTGACCAGTGAACCAATTATTCGTGAGCTAGCATTTTCTGTGCCACTGGAGTGTCATTACAACAAGTTAGAACTTTTCTCTCTCATCATGTTACAATTGAATGTGCTGCTTCTAGTAAGGCTAAATGTTAATGCTTGCTTTATAGGCATTTCCGCTCGTACAGTGTTGGCTACCATCCTCAAGTCGAAGCAGGGACTGTTTTCTTGAGCTTACATGGTGGAGTCTCCCTCACACCTGTAGATGGTAAGCATGCTCAACCTTCCCTACATGTAAAGCCAGCTCTCATAAGCCCAGTAAGAAAAATACTAATGTTTCAGTGTTGAACAGTGCCTGTTTATCCTTTTCAGTGTTTGGTTTTTTCTTTTTTTTTTTTTTTTTCTTTTTTTTTTAATTAAAACCTTCACTTTCCATGTCATTTGGACAAACTGTGAAGCTCACAATGATGAGCCTAGATGGACTTGTAGGACTAGTTTAAGTGTTTAATGTGGTTGGAAATATTAGCCTTTTTAACATTGCCTGACTGCTCTTTTCCACATGTTTCCATTCTGGAACTCTACCTGCCACTTTTGAATGAGAACATTAAGGCCTTTTTTTCCCCTCAAAACCAAATTAGAGTACATTTAAATGAGCTGTCTTGGAGAGGAACAGATGCTTTAATGGAAATGTGCTTCATTTTGAGCTACATTGGCAGTTGGCTATTACTGAAGATGAATATGAAACTTTCTTTTACAGAGAATTGGGAACCTCTTGCTACTTGGCAGAGTTATACAATTGGCCAGCCCATGTACTTTGAGGCCAAGGCTCCCCAAAGTTATGATCGATCAAGGCTTTACTTGAGCAAGTGCTATGTCACTGCTACTCAGAACCCTGATGCTACACTTAAATACACTGTGATTGACAACTTTGGGTAAGGAATCTGCTAGCCTCTGCTTTAATTTATCGCCATTCCATGTTGTGTGTTTGGCATCTTTAAATAATCCTTTTGTGCAGATGCATGGTGGACAGTAAGATCAATCCTCAAAGCAAGTTCTACCCTAGTGGTAAGGCCACATTAAGGTTCTCTTTGGGAGCTCTTATGTTTAAGGACCTGGTTTCCCAGCCTACAGAAAAGAAGGTAACTTAAAACCTGTAATAAGCTGACCATGTCTGTCCAATATCCTGGTATGGAATTTAATGCTATTTGCTTGCCTGGCATGGATTTGTTTTTCATGTGCTACTTGCAGAATGGTAATGCTAATACAACTTCAAACTGGCTACAAAGATCTTATAAATGTCTCCCAAATGTGTACTTGACATGTAACTCTTTCAGGAAATGTTCATCCACTGTGAAATGCATCTGGGACCAGAAATACCAACTCCAAGCACAAAAGCATGTTCCTACAAGGCAGATACACAAGAGTGAGGTTCATGGTATTATACTGAAGCAAACATTTGAGTGCACAGAAATATAAAATGACCTGTTGCTGTGCTTTAGGTGGATGGAGTTGTACGGAACTGAATCTGTTTGTGCTTGCTGCGATGCTTCCTGTCCTGCTCCAGATCCCTCAGGTTGGTCATTATCCCATTTTGTCCTTTTCTTCACTTATGTGGGGATGAAGTGACTTCATTGTGAGCAGTTGAAACCTGGCTCTTTTTTTGGCTGTTACTCCCTTTTTGCATGAGGGTAAAATTGTTAACTTTCTGATCTAGTGGGTATGAAGATGGTCTCCAGCAGTGCCTGGGAGGTTAAGAACCGACAGATTGACCAACCTGCACAAAAATCCTCTGAAACGGGGGAGGAAGCCCTGAATCATGCAGAGTTTGAGCTTTTCTGGGACAAAGCTGATGAAACAAGGGCTTAATGAATGATCTGTGTCTCTGTACTATGCTGTGCATAATAAAGTCTGACCGTTCAAATGATTTTGGGTCTTTTGTAATACTAAGAGTCCTGGGATTTGGGTGGGGAGGGTGGAATTACTAAAAGAAATGTACAACTATAAGCAAGAATGAAAGTTGCAGGTGTGTGTGTGGAACCTTTGAACATAAAGGGGCTATGTGAATATTCCTTTAAAGCTGACATTTTAAAAATTGTACTTGTGATTAACAACTTGGTTTGAAATGAAATTTGGGAGCTCACTTTTCCTCTATAATCCTTTAATAGTTTTATTGAACCATACTCCTGGACAGTACTGGTATATGTACCACCAATTCCTGCAGTTGTTGGACAGATTTTTTTGGACATAATTTCCTCCACTGAAGCTAGTGGAAGAACAAGATTGGTTGGCTTTTCAGTTATCTGCTCACTTCTCCACTCAAGTGTTGCAACATCCAATCACACTTGACCAGGTTCACTGTAAGGGTGGCTTGTCTCAAGCACCTAAGGACTGCCCTCACATGCTAACAATTAGTGTGTATATATTATGGTGTCTATCTAAAGCAGAGGTGGGTGTGTGTGTGGTGGGGAGGGTTTCAGGCATAGCTGCTCCATAAGCATTGAACATCATAAATACCTGGCCAGTAGAAACTAAATTCTCATTAGGAACATAGTTTTATCCACCTCCCAAGTGGATGGTCATGGGGTTATATTCAGCTGTGTGGAAAAGCATAATGCATCTTTTGCAACAATTGTATCACAATTTCTCCTTTTTGAGTATCCAAACTCCTCTGTATCTTTGATCACAGTAACCTGGTCTAAAGTGTTTGTCACATGACTGACAGAGGGAGCAGCATGAGGAAAGAGGGAGGGAGCATACTTGCAGAAGGTGGGAACTTGACTTGTGGTCATGCGATTAAGTTCCTCAGAACTTCAGAGGCCTGGAAGACCTGACCTGACCTGACCTGCCTCCATATGAGGGTAATCATCCTGGAAGTGCACCAACTCTCTGGGAATTAGACATGACATGCTGTAAAAGAGAGGGAAGGTTATATGCTTGCTCCAATATCTGGGGTTAGGGAGGACAGCATTCAGTGTTCCTGGGTAAACAAAAGCAGACATGTGGTCCTGCAGACACAACAGTGTAAGGTTGGAGAAACTAGACTCACACCAGGGTACCAACCAGACATTGAGTGCTGCAATTGCTCCTGCACTACCTGTTCATCCACCTTCTCTGACTGTGCTGGGTTTGACTGGGTGAATGCGAATGACTCGCCGCCTTTCTCCAACAATATCCACTGGAACTGATGGAAGTACTCCTTTGTGGACAGAATGATGCATGTAAGCACACCCTAACTGCCAGATAATCCAGCTGCTCTTAGGCAGCAGACTACAGGCTGACAGCTCTTCAATCAAAAAAGCCTGGATACAGAACCCCCTTCACTCATGGCCAAGCTGGGCTAAGCTCCTCATCTCACATGTTCAGGCTCTAGGAATGAAAGCGCTAGGCTTTTTGACAGCTACACAAATTGATTATGGAGCTTGACTCATGGTCTATGCAAGCCTTTATGACACAAGACAAAAGCAGTTAGAAAATTATGAGTGGCCACACAATGCCCATATATTGTCTTTCTCTGCTGATGTTGACAGCAGCAAGCCCAGTGGTCAAAATGAGAATGATGCACCTGAGGCCATTTCAGTTTTGGCAGAATGCTTGATTAGCTTGACTGGCTACACTGCAAAAGAATATGTCAGAATTGGTATGAATACATGCTCTGAGCATAAAAATGATAAAGAATTAAATGAGTGTCCAATTTCACCTTATTCACTGGTGAGTGAGAAGATTGGTAAAATCTGCCAGTCTATTCCTTTTACCACTATTCCTACACTATACGTTCAGTCTTCCCTCCTCTTTATTTAACACGTTTTACGTCTACGTTCTACAGAAGAGATTCTGCAGGTTATCTTGTCCAGTAATCCTGCCACCTGCCCACTGGATCCCATCCATTCCTTAATGGATTGCACATGATGGAAACACTGGATTAAAGTATCATGCAACCGCTCACATTTGAATGCATACACCGATCAGCCATAACATTATGACCACCTGCCTAATATTGTGTTGGTCCCCCTTTTGCTGCCAAAACAGCCCCGGCCCCTCGAGGCATGGACTCCACTAGATCCCTGAAGGTGTGCTGTGGTATCTGGCACAAAGACGTTAACATCAGATCCTGAAGTCCTGTAAGTCCTGAAGTCCTGTAAGTCCTGTAAGTTGCGAGGTGGGGCCTCCATAGATGGGACTTGACGGCCAGCACACCCCACAGATGTTCGACTGGATTGAGATCTGGGGAATTTGGAGGCCAAGTCAACACCTTGAACTCTTTGTCATGTTCCTCGAACCATTCCTGAACAATTTTTACAGTGTGGCAGGGTGTATTATCCTGCCGAAAGAGGTCACTTCCATTAGAGAATACCGTTGCCATGAAGGTACCTGGTCTGCAACAATGATGCATGGTATGATGTACCTGGTCAGCAACAATGTTTAGGTAGGTGGTATGTGTTAAAATAGCATCCACATGAATAACAGGACCCAAAGATTCCCAGCAGAACATTGCCCAGAGCATCACACTGCCTCCGCCAGCTTGCATTCTTCCCATAGTGCATGTTGGTGCCATCTCTTCCCCAGATAAACGATGCACACGCACCTGGCCTTCCACATGATGTAAAAGAAAATGTGATTTATTGGACCAGGCCACCTTCTTCCATTGCTCCGTGGTCCAGTTCTGATCCTCACCTGTCCATTGTAGGCCCTTTAGGCAGTGGACAGAGGTCAGCATGGGCACTCTGACAGGTCTGTGGCGACACAGCCCCATACGCAGCAAGCTGCGATGCACTGTGTGTTGTGACACGTTTCTATCATAGCCAGCTTTAACTTTTCAGCAATTTGTACTACAATAGCTCTCGGGTGGGATCTATATATATATATATATATACTCTTTTTTTTTTTCATTCGGGATGCCACCCTCTAGTGTGCAAGTAGCACCTATGTTTGTGTGTGTGTGTGAGAGAGAGAAAGAGAGAGAATGAGTGAGTGATGAAGGAAGGAAGCACAATTTTCCCCTCCTTTGTGTAAGCTGTTTTTATTTTGTTACTATGTATTGGGTTAATTTTTATTTTTTGAGGATCAAATCATCGAACATTGAAGCATGAAAGTTTGAAAATAAACGTTTAATTGATAGTACAACGAGACCACACAGGAGTTCCCAAACTTTTTGTGCAAACGACCCCAAATTGCCATTATGAATTTTCTGTGATCCCAAACCTTTTTTATTTATTTTATTTTTTATTTATGATTTAGGACTACTGTAACATTTTAACATTTTATTTTGTCACTAACATATGTGTAACATAAATGACTTATAAACCAAAGGAATATGCCTTGTACTGACTGACCAGTCTAGTGGGAGTGTGAACTTGCATGTAATGGCACAGCTTTTTCCAAAAGTCAGCAGGTGTCTTTCTGCTGTCACATACAGCTTCAAATGATATATAAGGAATAAAACATGAGGGGTGTGTTGATATAGGAAAAGAATCCATGCCAGGGTGATGTGATATGGCCTGACGCAAAGTGGATGAGTCTGGTTTATACTAGGCACATGACTTTGCATGCACATGCAGAAGCAGTGGCAATGCAAATGGCATTATTCACACTTTCTCCTGGAGAATTAAGAAGCCACATCCACTATAGTCAAAACTATAGAGCCTCTAGAGCACCAGAGTCAAAACATCCCTATCCATCTGGTCTCCAGGTCGACTTGTAAAATGTTTAGTGAGTTCGTGTACAGCGATTTTAAACAGAATGAGGAGCTCTGTTTGTCTTTATCTCTTTCTGCCGTCAGCTTGATTGTGCTTTCAGACATGACATGAGGTGCATCTCAGATCAAAAACTCTGACCTTACATTTAAAAGTATTTATTAATCTAGAAAATCCAGAAGACTGATACACAAAACAGACCTTTCAGTAGGTTCGAAGACTATATGAGAGGATTTTGGACTTATAGAAAAAACAGTGAGTGTTAGTACAATGGTCTAGAATAGTATACTAATATGTGATTTGAGACACAATGCTAGTTTGTTTAGCAGAGGTCGATGGACAGGGAAATGAATTAAATAGGATGTACTCTCTTCATTTAAATGTGGCTTGATTGAATGCAATTCCTGGTAACATTTTCAATATCAATCATTTTCAGGTTTAGAGCAATATTTCGAAAACTAATTTGTAAAATAAATGAATAAAACAAAAGAGGAGATCCAACAGAATCCAACAGAGCCATGTCGTCCCCTTTAAAGGTAATCGTAATGTGTTGTAGTTCCTGCACAGGAGAACCACCACCACCACACACTCTGTATTTTCACTTGGAAAAGCTTCAGATGTACTTTTAAGGAATAAAGATCTTTAAAGGAAGCGCTGTAGCTGTCAAGTACCTCAAAATATACATTCTAGAAGTAATCCTTAGCTTTGGAAAATGCATGACTATCAGCGGACCTGTCATTAAAGTTGAGTTGGAGTGTTCACTGTGTCATCGGTTGGTTTGGGGCACCTACTGCTGAGACAAAACCTACATTCAGCACCACACTTGTATAGAACGAGTAAAAGACGGCATCACTGCAATTGGAAATCAGGTGGCTTAACAATAAAAGCCTTCTGTCTTTTTCACAGCAGATAGCGACAGCTTCAGGCTTTGGATGGCTGTATTAGCTTCCTCCATTGGTCCCATTACATCCATTACCAGCCACAATGTGAAATAAAAAGAAAACTTCTTTTTTTGCTTCAAGAAACTGTTGCTTTTACTGCCAATGTTGCTATGTGAGTTTTTCTTAGAAATCCCTCAAAGTGCCTAAAGAAATAAATGAATTAAAGGACTTAAATACATTACTAAATAAAATGAGATATTTAATAATAAAATCTATCTATCTATCTATCCATCCATACCATATCCTATATGTAAAGGTGTACACACACACACACACACACACACACACACACACCAGCATGTTCACCAGCAGAGGTCGTACTTGACTTAGAATAATTGGTCCCTCTACAGCCAATCATAATTTGGTTGAGCCAATTAACAACAGGTGCAGAGCACACCCAAACACACCATAACCATGCCTCTGCCTTCTCATCTAGCTGCTATAAATAGTCTAAGGTTGGTTTGAAAGGTATTCTTGTGGGTCTTTTATACATGCATAAAAAATGTTACTGAAAGCTGTGTTACTCTTAGTGGTGCTGAATTATATGGTGAGTCCTCATCCTTTTATGACTGATAATGCTGCATCAGATGACACATGGCTTGAACTGGAGGAACTGTTGCCACATTACAAGAAAAATGTTCCAACAGACCCAAGTCTTAATACTCCATGTCCACCTTTGAAATTGCCACAATTTCAGCAAATCCGCTCTTCGGATGTCCATAAGCTCATTTTTAAACCTGCAAGAAACCGCAGACCAGTACCTGCTTTGATGAGGTCTATATTGCTGCCATCACTGCTTCCTGCAATAGAGTCTCCCCTGCCTTCTAAACCAAGAAATGTAGAGCTTTTGTGCCACATTGACCGGATTTATGTGAGGGTTTTGAAGAGTATCTTTATCAGTCCAGATGCTGGGAAATATCTCAAAGTGGGAACATGTCCTGTGAATAAAGTCACACCTGAGCATTACTACTTCCTATATTCCATCAACAGCTGCAATGCACAACGTCATGTATGTATTTCTAATTGGCCAAGTTTTCTTCCTATGCTGTGCCCGAAGTAGACTTGAGTGATTATCTATTTGTTGTAGTTAAATTCCTCTTACTTTCTTTGTCTTTACAGGAAAATGAAAACCGTGTCTTGTATTCAAACACACTGTCCTATGAGCCTGTGACCAGTGAACCAATTATTCGTGAGCTAGCATTTTCTGTGCCACTGGAGTGTCATTACAACAAGTTAGAACTTTTCTCTCTCATCATGTTACAATTGAATGTGCTGCTTCTAGTAAGGCTAAATGTTAATGCTTGCTTTATAGGCATTTCCGCTCGTACAGTGTTGGCTACCATCCTCAAGTCGAAGCAGGGACTGTTTTCTTGAGCTTACAAGGTGGAGTCTCCCTCACACCTGTAGATGGTAAGCACTCTCAACCTTCCCTACATGTAAAGCCAGCTCTCATAAGCCTAGTAATAAAGTACTTGAGTGTTGGACTGTGTGTATTCTTTTGGGTTCAACTTGATGGCAACTTGATTCTATGTGCTTTTCAGTGGTTCCATCTTGACCCTACCAGTATAGCCAAAATTGAACTTTTGGCAGTTTTCCCCTAAATTGGGTGCCTTTAACATACCTTTAATGAAGCTGTTTTCGGTGCAATAATGTGCCTCTGAACACAATCATTATCCCATATCAGTAAGATGACTATCCATTTTTGAAGATATTTCAGATGACTGGATTGGATGTCATCTTTGTCTTGTGCTTTGACATGCAGGTGGTGTTGTGTTGTCCATTTATGGTTAAGTGTGTTATCTTGATATTCACCACTAAAACTAAGAAAGGTGTGCCCTTCACTTTGTGCTACCTTGGCACCTTGCTATTTTTTCGACAGAGAATTGGGAACCTCTTGGTGAGTTGCCAAGTCCTACAATTGGCCAGCCCATGTACTTCGAGGCCAAGGCTCCCCATACTTATGATGGAAAGAGGCTTTACTTGAGCAAGTGCTATGTCACTTCTTCTCAGAGCCCTGATGCTACACGAAAATACATTGTGATGGACAACTTTGGGTAAGGAATCTGCTAATGCTAGCCTCTGTTTTCACTTGCAGTTGTTCCATATGTATTTGCAGCTTTAAATAATCCTTTTGTGCAGATGCATGGTGGATAGTAAGAACAATCCTCAAAGCAAGTTCTACCCTAGCGATGATAGAACCACATTAAGGTTCTCTGTGGGAGCCCTTATATTTAAGGACATGGTCTCCCAGCCTGCAAACGAGACGGTAAATGTGTAATGGCATGTAATTTGACTAATCTAATCTAATATCCTGGTATGGAATTTGAAATTTTTTTGCTTTGCTGGCATTAAAGCAGATTTGTCTTTGTACATGCTAAGAACAGTACTTTTATACTAATACAGCTTAAAATTTGCCATGGTTCTTGTTAACTTCCTGCCCCCATGAAATGTTCCCTTTCCTAGGAAATGTTCGTTCATTGTGAAATGTCTCTGGGACCAGAAATACCAACTTCAAGCACAAAATCTTGTTCTTATAACGCAGATACACAAGGGTGAGGTTCATGATGTTGCACAACTTTAGCAAAAGTCTCTTCTAATTGTACAGAAATATAAATTTATCTTGCTTTAGGTGGTTGGAGTTGTATGGAAATGACTCTGTCTGTGCTTGCTGTGATGCTTCGTGTCCTGCTCCAGAGCCCTCAGGTCAGTTGTTGCTATAAATTTGTACTTCCCCATTTCAGGGGAGGAAGTAGTAGTGGTCATGTGATCACTAGAAACTTGGTATCAATTGAAAGTTTTAGTGAAGCAATTCTTACTGTTACTCCACTGTTTGTTACAATAGAAGTAATTTTAATATTTTGATGTAGTGAGTATGAAGATCACCAGCAACTCCTGGAAAGTTGAGAAGAGCCAGATTGACCAACCTGCACCAAAATCCCTTGAACTAGGGGAAGAAGCCCTGGATCATGGAGGGTTTGAGATGTTTTGGGACGCCTTTGATGAGGAAGTGATTCGTTAATGCATGATTAATCTTTATACTTGGGTTTTTGCTACATGTTACATAATAAAGCCTGACTGTTGGAAAAAGTGTTCTTCAGTATTAAAAGAACTGAAAGGGTGGGGAGGGGTGGAATTACTGTTCTTTAATTTGTTTAAAGAAACATACAGCTATACAGTACTTTGGTGAAAAGAATACTTAATTGGTCAGAACTTTAACAAGCACATAACCTCAGACATGCACATGGATTAATGTAGCTTTATAAATATTTTCCTTTAAATTGGAAACAAGGGTTGCTTGGATTGGTACAGACATTTGAGAATTTTTTTAATGCTTATTTCCTCTGTAATTTTGAGCTCCTTATTGAGCCATACTCCTGCGTAAATAAAGGAGCATTTTTCACTAATTCCTGAAAATGGTGGATAGTTTTCAAGTAACATTCTTCATCCAAAGCCATTGGCAGGAAGATATTGGTTAGCTTTGCCATTTGAAATTCTTTAGGAAGCCCAATGTCCTTAGGAACAAGAGAATTCCCAACTAAAGCATGGTGGAATTCCTTTGCTTGAAGTCTCTGCTCAAGAAATGTTAGCATATCAGTCAGTCTGCCAGTTAGCTGCTCACGGTTCCATTCTGTGGGCTTGTACATCAACAGATGTAGCAATGTGGACTTGAGGTGATGACTTGTAAGCCCACATTTCCCTGTTAGACTGTTCTGCTGTTTGTGTAGAAAAGAGAGGATTTGGAGACACTCAATATGGCATGAATTGTTTGGAAGAGTTTTGTTGAAGTATTGGAGGAGGGCATTTTCATAACTAGCAAAGGAAATGGGCCAGTGAATGTCTGAGATGTTTTGATTAGTGGGAAGATAAGAGACTAAGTATACTTTTGAAGCTTTGACCTGGACCACAGGTGTAATATTGAACAGAACAATTTGCCCTGATCTGAATCGAACTCTCAAAGCCCCAGGAGCCACCTGGCTGCGAAATCCTAGCTCAAATTCATACTTGTGACTGATTTCTCTCCATGCATTTACAATCATTGTCCTGAACCATCTCGCTACTTGTTTTTTAGAAAGATATGGTGTATTTTCATGGCAGAGTGGACCTCCAATAGCATTCATTATACCTTTGCTTGTCTCACTATGGGGATGAAGAAGACATAACACATCCTCATCATCAGGGTTCCCATCCATGCAAGGGCAACCATTTGAAGTATTTTCAGCCTTCACCATTTTGATCTTGCCAAAACCCAACAATGAAACATCTTTCTCCTTCCAAAGTTCAACATCAAATCCGTGTGACCTTGGTGCAGTTATGGGTACATACAAGTCACACACCATTGTCTTGCCTGTAGCCCAAAGCTCATATAAGCTCCCGACTCCAATAAAGTCCCCAATCTGCATGTCAGTTTCTTCATTGCTAGCTTCCCTTGCAGCTTCCAAAAGTTCATCCACAAAACCCTCCACAAACTCGCATACTCGGCCACATGTGCTAGGAGGGATTCGGACACTCTGGTCATAAAAGCGACTCAATACTTGGTGATCAGGAATAAATATTTTTGATAATATACCAGTAGATCTAGATGTAGTCTTGTCTTTGATGGGAATTATTGTTCTTGAGCTTTGTGAGCCTTTGCTAATGAATTTCCTGAGAAGGCGGATCAATGATATCAGGGAAAGACATTTCCATAAATACCAGCTGTAGGGGTTCTCTGTTGACTGTTGACTTGAGGCAGTGGGTTTTTCCTCAGTAATCTCTTCTGTGTTTTTCTTAACTGGCATTTGTGGATCGTCTTCAGATGGCATTTGGTTGAACATTCCTCCATTTAAAGGTGATTTATCTTGAACTTCTTTTATTTGGTCTTCATTCAGTGTCTTCATTTTCTGATCATTTTGTGGAACTTCCTTCTTGTGCTCTGACACGTCATCCTCTTGAACATTCTTAATTTCATTCTGGGAGGCTCTTACAATTTCTGGCTCTACCCTTTCTTCTGAGGGGAAATTTTCATCCACTATGACTCCATACTCTACTTTGCCATTTGCCAGCATGTGTTGAACATCTGAATCCTCCCCTTCCCCATTTGTCAATCTGCGATGACTTTGTGACACTTCCCGATTTGAATGTGGCAGCCCTGTGGTCACCTGGTGCACTTCCTGCTCTAGCTTTGCCGCCTCCTTCTGCAGCAAATATTCCCGCTCTTGCATTTCCATGATGACCTTTTCCTCCTGCTCCTGAAAGACAGTGTTGTCCTTTATGTACAGCAGGCTGACCACTACTACACACACTCGCAGAAGCATTTCCTCCATCCTGTAACCAAATAAGGAATTTATTCTTTCACATCCATTATGTCCTTACTTAAAACAAAATCAAATGGACTCAACATCTAGCATGAAATCATATGGGAATAAGGCCAAAATCACAGGATAGAAAAGTAATCCTGACTTACAATACAATTTTTACCAGTAAGTTTATTGTATAGTGTAGTAGCCAAGTTACATCAGTAGAATGCAAACATATTTATGATGTATACTGTTCCTTTTATGTCTCATTTCATAATGGATTACTACATGAACTTCTGAGTAGCTCATTTAACCAGTAAGATCTTATAGTGCACCATTTCATAGTACTGCTCAACTTCCTGCTTTAAAGAGAATAGGAGGTTCTTTTTTTTTCTTATGATGCATTTTCATCATTTTAGTCAAATGCTGAAGTCAAATAGAAGAGTATATTCCAAACCACCTACCTGTATTTTTTGTGTCTACAGTCAAAAGTAATAGAACCTTTCAGCATCAATGTTTGAAAGTCGATTGCAGTTTACTGCAAGGCTCTAAACCACTGTGTCTCTTTGTACAGAGGATGTTGCCTATCACATTGAGCCAGACTTTGACAGTACACTTCCGCTCTGCCCATGTGTGACTCTTTCCTGTTTGAAATGTGTTACACTGTTCACAGACATTAGAGAGAATACACACAAGGTCATAGTGATGTGCTGTAGAGCAAAGGCCTAACTCAGTGACTGTTCTACTTGAGATACAAAATACTGTATACTGTTGCAGCTAAAGTGACGTAATCATACGTTAGTGTATGAATTGTACAACCATGAGCACAAGTGTACAATGATGATAATTTAAGCAAAACACATTATTTGAAGCAAGAAAAATAATAATGGTAAAAAAAAATTGGGAAATTCAAATTTTGCCAAAATAATTTATTTTTACTATTGTTGTGAGAGATTCATGTCAAATTTTGTCTTTGTGTTTCAGTGATCACAGCTTCTTACAGAATGACATGGCACTGTAAAATTTGAATAGGGTGAGGCAGTGACTTTGGCTAGGACCACACTGCCTGTCTGTGGTTATGTTAAGCTATGTAAATGAGAGGACGTTTCTAGCAAAAAGACTATAGCACAAAAAACCCAATCATATGTCTAACAATTATTTGTATTATATTCTGTATTTATAGTTAGCTTTCAATTAACTACTGAGAAGTTAGATAAATATGCTGTTTTTGATCACCTGAGTCTGCCAGATGTGTGAGTGATTACATCACAAGCTGACAGGTGGAGGGACAGAGAGAGAGAGAGAGAGTGTGTGTCTGTGTGTGGAGGGCGGAGCTGAAGTAAATAATGTCTTTTTTCCAGTCCTGAAGACTGCGTCAACTCTTCAGCTATTCCACGGAAGAATTTTATTTCTCACAAATTTGGAGTAATTGCACCCTGCTGAACACCAACTGAAAATTTTGTAAGTACATCACACTCTGTTTGTATTTTTAAAAGCATTAGAATTACCCAAACTTACTTTCTGTATAAATCTGTATATGTGATCATAAGGAATCAGTCTGTTAGTAGTGATTTAATTAGTGCTTGATCACAGTTTAATGTGCTTAACTTTTATCTCCTTTATAGATGCAACATGTATGACATGGCCTTTATTAAAAATTCAAAGTATTAAAGTTTAAATATTAAAATTTGATAAGTATTTTTGTCTCCTAGACAGATTTAGTTTTCAAGGAAACCACCTAACAAGCCAAAATGGATAAGTTTCGTATGATGTTCCAGTTTCTTCAGTCCAACCAAGAGACGTTTATGCATGGTGTTTGTGGCCTTATGGCACTGGCTAGTGCTCAACTCTACTCCGCTTTTGAGTTCAACTGCCCCTGCATGCCTGAATACAACTACTCCTATGGAATTGGTGTACTGGTAATTCCAGCTCTTTGGTTCTTTCTACTCGGGTTTGTCCTGAACAATAACGTGTCTATACTTTCCGAGGAATGGAAACGACCAGCAGGTCACAGAGGCAAGGATCCTACAATTTTGCGCTACATGTTCATTTCTGTGTCACAGCGTTCATTGGTTGCCCCTGCAGTCTGGATTACGGTCACATTAATGGATGGGAAAAGCTTCCTTTGTGCATTTAGTATGGACTTGGATATTTCTGAGTTTGTTATTGGAAATTTTACTGGGCATGACCTATCGGAGGAGGAGATGATAACGTTGCTTGCCAAAATCCCTTGCAAACACATATTTGATGGACAGCATATTTTATCTAGAGAAGCAGCCACCAGGTATATACGATGTGTGTCACAGGTATGAGAGTACGACCTTTTCTTTTTGGCAATATTATGGCAATAAAGGATTCAGACTTGTGTGTTCGTATTAAAGTCTTTACATACAGTAATTGTTTATTATATTGTATTAACTCTCTATGCTTTTTGTCTGTGCACCTATCTCTCTAAATCCACAGGCATTCGGCTGGCTCTTCCTGTTGATCCTTACGTTAATTGCATTCGCCGTCCGTGCCGTTCGTCCTTGCTTCAGCCAAGCTGTGTTCCTCAAAACTAAATACTGGTCGCACTATGCCGACATCGAGCGTAAGATGTTTGACGAGCTCTGCGCGGAGCATGCCAAGAGTTTTGCCAAAGTCTGCATCCATCAGTACTTTGAGAGTGTCAGTGGGGACATGCGCAGCTTACACGGCCAACACGGGGATGACAATAAAGAGGACGATGATGAACAGTCTAAAGAGGACAATAAACTGCTAGGCATTCACACCCAGGAGGAGATGAATAAAGTTTTATGGAATTGGCACATATCTAAGCCTCCGTTAAGTCTGAGAAAGAGTGGAGCCAGTGATGATGCCAACACCAAAGCAAATGGAAACCAAAATGGGGTGAAAACTGGCTATGACAACCTTACATTTACCACAGATCAAAAGGCCTATGAGAATGGATACATCACATCCAAAAATGGAAATAGCTATATGAATGGTAACGCTCACATGAACCAGCACACCTGGAATGGATATGATCACCCATCCAGCATTAAAAAGAAAGAGTGGGCTGTATATTACAGCAAGGTCTGAAGATCTTAGTGGTGGAGATATTGCTAAATGCTTCCAATGCTGACAGAAATCAGCTACACTAAAGGAACAGGCAAATTTAAGCCTGGGCAAAGGTTTTAGAAGAACAAAAAAGACACAATCTCTGTACATTGCAGACAAAGCTGAGTTTTCATTTAAATAAAATCAGATTTAGACCTAACGTTCCTATATTCCTTGCTCAAGCAGAACTGAGTGAAGACGTAGCATCTGGTTTGCCTTCTGAATCCTTTGACTACGGCTCATTCAGAAACTGAATGTCTATTGTATGGGAATGTGTGTATTATGGGGTGTTGTCCAGTAAATGCTCTATAGCGCACTTTCATCTCATCAAACATTATGAAGAGCAGCTAGCAATTCCTGAACAAATGCCAACAAAGCATCACAATGTCTTGGACATAGATAAAAGTAAATTCTCTCTTGTTTATGCAGTACTGCGCAGACTGTGTGTCTGCTCACACCCGTCTCGCTGACCCTCACCACCTCTTGCAAATCAGGACAGGGAGGCAATCATGCAGCTTTGCATACTGATGAAGAAACAAAATCACCATTTGCATATGTCTGCTTTCGTCCACCTTTTGACAGATGTTCCTTTAGAGAGATTTAAGATTCATATCAGACTTTAGATGTTCGTATTCCTGAAGATTTTTACTGTTCTTAATGGACATTAAGCATATCACCACATTGCACAAACACTGATTATATGATTATATTTATGTTTGTGCTTTTTTGGTATGTATGGTTTACTTGTTTAGCATGTTTGTCAGTAGATGACTTAAACTAATACAAAGAAAATATTAGTGTGCTATTCCTCTGGTCCCACCAGAGTGCACCGTTGACTATATTCTGTCCACATTTATAGTAGAGACAATATAAATTAAATAATAATTATTAGTGGATGGACCTGGGACAATGCATATGTAATCTGATCGTGTATGTGCTGCCATCCAGTGTCATGAATAATTTGTAATGACAGCCCAAAGACTGTTCTTGTTTATCCATACAACATAAACAATGAAATATGATTTTTTTTTTTTTTTTTTACAACTGCACTGTGATTCATTTCAATAATAGTACATTATTTTACCATATCTGGCAGATGGGTTAATTTTTAAAAAGTATTTTTAGTTACAGCTGGAAGTTCAGTGGTTAAGGTGCTGTGTTACCAATCAGAAGGTCGAGGGTTCAAGTCATTAATCCTCTCTGCTCCAGGGGCGCTGTATCATGGCTGACCCTGTGCACTGACCCCAATTTCCTAACAAGCTGGTATGTGATGAGAAGAATCTCGCTGTACTGTAATGTATATATGACAAATAAATGCATTCCTTCCTTCTTAAAGGAATAATCCAGCATTTTTCCACCTAAATCTAAAACCTATCTTGATCATCAGTAGCTTATGTGCAATTGTCACAGACAATTCCCTGCACTTAAAAAAATAAAACCCTTTGACTTGAAACTTGTTTAAGATCATAGTTCTGCATGAATTCTAAGTGCAGTTGTTGAACTGTCAATAAATATTTAAAGTAGGCAATTATATAGTGCAAATTCAAAACTATAATCTTTGTACTCCAACAATAAAGGCATATGAGACACAAGAGACTTTATTGAACTTGCAAACACTGGAGCAGTTAGACCTAATCTGGTTGTTTTTAAGGCAGCCTGGGAAAATCCTTTACATCATTAAATTTTAGAAAAATTTCCACTATACTGTAATACTTCAGAAAATGGCAGGTTTTCTAGAACTGAATTTCTAGAACTGCATTTCCCTTTTCCATGTATCTCAACCAGAAGTAAAGTTATAGTATTTTAAAATCTGGTTAAAGTCCCAAAAGTGAAAAGGGAGAAAATTGCATTTAAAGATTTCATTCCAGTTCCACTGAAAGACACCCCGCCTAGCTCTACATGTTGAACCTAATCTACTTAAAGGAAAACAACATTACTGCCCAATTTTAAAGAATTACAAGTTTACAGTGGGAAATGAGCCATCAATTTGATTATCATCATCCTCATCAGTCACTCATTTAAACATGCGCCTCATCGTTATCTCTTCAGTCAACTGACCTCTAGCTACTCCTACATCTGTGGAGAAATAATCACTCATTAACCCTTTCATGCACAAATTATTTATCCACATATCCAGATTCTTTAGTTTCTCTTTTTTTTTACTTAAAACTGCAAGACAGATGAATTTTGATTCTGCCTAAATATCTAAATATCAAATATTAAAAAGTAAATCGATTGTCCATGAGTAAAAAAAAAAAGGCGAAAGCAGTACACCTGAAATAATAATAATTTAAAAAATGTTAAAAAATGCGGCTTTGAGCCCTGTAATGCTCTAACTGCTATATGCTTTACTTGTCTTTAGTTTGCTTTTCTATACATCGCTTTGGATAGACGCATCAACGTTCTTTTCCACAGTAGAATTACACATTATCCTGACATCACTGCAAAGACTAAATGCCTCGGTAAGGCCTGTATAACTGAGATCATCAGTGGCTGTTTGGTCTAAAGCTGCTAAAGCTACTAGTGCACTTTGTTTAAACCATCTCTCCATCTGTAGAGATGTTTATGTTCATCAGCAGGAGCAAGGCAAAGGCTTTAGGCTTTTATCATGTGAGCCATTTAGTAGGTCACACTAAAACCACACACAGCTTCTTAGTTTTCATTGTATATATGTCTCTGCTATCTGACAGAAAAGGGCCATCATCCTGACCATTTCATCTATCCTTATTTTGCCCTCTTTGTGTTTCATCTGCCAGTGTTGTTGTTCCTGCTGCAGTGCATATGCATCCTTATATCATTTGGATGCTGCAACCAAAAAGAGAGAGAGAGGTAGAGAGAGAGAGAGGTAGAGAGAGAGAGAGGTCATCTTTCGACTGCATTCACCCCTGAAAGAGACAAGGAGAAAGAGGAAGACAGGAAGACAGAGTGAGTGTGAGAGAGCTTGGAGGAGGGGAATAGCACACAGGATAGAGGGAGGGCGAGGGGAGGGTGCGAGTGGATGAGTTGCGAGGCAAACCGGGGATCACATGAGCAGAGATCTGTTTACAAACTGAAGCTGGGAGGCTGAGGCAGCGAGAAACACAGCAGCTAACACTCTGGGACAACGACAGTCTTGCTTGACACACACACACACACACACACAGATAATGCTCCACCCTACAGCCAGTCCAGAGAGAGCAAGGAATTCTGGATGGACTGTTATCAGCCATTGTGGGTTTTTGTTTTTCCTCTTCAAGGACTGAGGGACCAGATGGTTTGAGGTGGCAAGAAAAACACTCCCCCATACAGGCTGCATATACAGTCATACATGCAACCACACAGCTCATTCTCCGTTTGAGGGTTTGTACGGGGATGTCGTTGGTTTTGTTTTCTTCTTCTTCTTCTTCTTCTTCTCCTTCTTCTTTTTGGAGAGGCCGTGCGTAAGGAATACCTTTGACGAATCAGCCATTTTCAGAAAGAGACAAAGAGGAGGACTTTCCAAGAAGCAGAATGACATCAGATGGACAAAGCTTGACAAAATCTAGTAGGAGATCGTTCAGGAGCAAGACCATTTTACAGGATGTGTCTTCATAGATGAAGTGGGGCCTCAATCCGGATCCTTTCATTTTGTTTTTTTTTTCACCCCAACAGTTGGAAACATCTTGAAGGATCCCAAGACCTTGTAATGAGTCTCCTTGAGCTAAGACCTTAATTTTAATCTTCAAGCTTCTATGATTCTGAACTTCTTTTGTTTGTATGCGTGTGTGTGTGTGTGTGTGTGTGTGTGTGTGTGAGAGAGAGAGAGAGAGAGAGAGAGAGAGAGACAGACACTGAACGTGGTCTAAGATTTCTTCAGTCTGTGTCACTTTAATACTCCAATTGAGTCATTCTCCAAACACAGGAAACGAATATCAAGGACACGACATGATCCCTTTGTCTTTGTGGGCGCGCGCACGCGAAATCTTTTTGTGCTGCGATTATCGACAACAACAACAAACGATGACAACAAAAACGACGCCAAAAGACGACAAAGCTCAGTAATTACCACAGGAAAGCGAGGTCTCCTTTACGAGCTTCAGGAACAGGGACTCGGAAAAACCTCGGACATTTAACACGAACGTACACGGAGTGCTGCTAGCAACAACAACAACAGCAACAACAACAACAACAACAACAACAATATCGCGAATTGTGTGAAAGTATCAGTTCAGTGGCGCTTTCGCTTTGTTCCGAGTTCCGTGTCAGATTACATGCAGCCATTCCAATGGTGTAACGGTAAGCAGACACACTCCAAACCCCTGTGTATCAGTGTTACTTTAATCTTGTTGGTATTTTTATGTCTTCTGCTCACTTTTAAATAACCTTCTCAAAAGATCCTGTTGGAATTTCAGTTGATCCTGTAGGATCTTGGGATCCTTTGGAATCTTATTGGACATTTTGATTTTTAAAACAGAATTTCAGTTGATCCTGTAGGATCTTATTTGTTTTTTAGAATCTTATTGGACATTGGGATCTTTTAAACAGAATTTTAGTTGATCCCGTAGGATCTTATTTGATTTTTAGAATCTTACTGGACACTGTGATTGTTTAAACAATCTTTGGATCCTTTGGAATCTTATTGGACATTGTGATTTTTTTAAACAGAATTTCAGTTGATCCTGTAGGATCTTATTTGTTTTTTAGAATCTTGTTGCACATTGTGATTGTTTAAATGATCTTTGGATCCTTTGGAATCTTATTGGACATCGGGATCTTTTAAACAGAATTTCAGTTGATCCTGTAGGATCTTATTGGATTTTTAGAATCTTATTGGATCTCTACTTGTATTTATTGGAAATAATGTCTTGTTATTGGAACGTTATTGGAAATTACAGGGGGTGCTTTGGGAGTTTTAAAATCCTAATATGATTTTCTTTTAAATTAGTGTGTGTGTGTGTGTGTGTGTATATATATATATATATATATATATATATATATATATATATATATATATATATTCAGTCAGGTCTATACGTATTCGAACAGTAACACAATTTTTGTAGTTTTGCCTCTGTATACCACCACAATGGATTTGAAATGAAGCAAGATGTGAGTGAAGTGTAGACTTTCAGCTTTAATTTAAGATGTTTAACAAAAATATTACACTAACTGTTTAGGAATTACAGCCATTTTTACAGCCATATAAACCTGAATGGATCCCATTAAAACTCATGTAGAAGTGGTCAATTCCTGTAGATATTCTAATTAGAATCCTGTACAAGTTTCTTACTGGAATCCTTTAGGATTTTTTGACATTTGTAATTTAAGAACTATAAAACATATTTTAACCCATTTCTTGTTTTCAATCTTAGTAGACATGTAGGTTGAGTTCAAAGTTGATATTATAACCTATATTAGGCTGACACTACACCCCCTAACCACCACCGCAATATCAGATATCCTTGATATTAGTCACCTTTATAATGTTATACTTTAAAAAAAAAGCTAACACTATTAGTTGTGTCTGGTGGTAGAACCATGGGACTACCATCAAATACAGTCTAGAACCATAGCAGCACCACCAAACCTTTCTGAAAGTGGCCCTACAGTAAATAAAACAGATGTCATTCATCAAATTTCAAAGCATCCCTTGTCAAAAAATCCTAAAGGATTCCAGTAAGAAACTTGTATCCTAGAAATCAAATAAGATCTCACAGGATAAACTGAATGTCATATATGAATGAATGTGAAAAGCAATATGCCCCAACTCTTTTTTTTTTTTTAGTATGAATGGGGATCTTTATAACACACACACACACACACACACACACACACACACCAGGTGCTCATCTCTGAAGGGCCAGATGGTGGTTTTGTTGGAGGCAGCACCACAGTCTTCCATGTTTGCTTGTGCATTGCTAATTACCCAGAGTTCCCTTGGCATAGAGTGTGTAGACAGCAACTAAAAAGCCACTGGTCTTCCTGGCCAAATATTTGCCCCTGCTTTTATGATCAGCCCGATACCAGCCTCTACCGATTGCACATTTGTCTATCTTTATGTGAATGAATGGTGTGTTTATGTATAGGCTGCCTTTGTGGAGTAGGACTGCAGCATTCACACTGCGACATGTCGTCGGAAGATCTGTACCATTTGCCGCTCAACGTCTATGTCATCGTGCTGGGCATTGGCTTGTTCATCTTTATGCTCAGTGTCATCTTCTGTTGCTACCTGTTCAGGTGCGAGCATACACACATGCGCACTCGGTTGGTGCATGTTCACATAACAGTCCATACAGCATATAAGTATAAAAAAAGTCATATCAAGACACTTAAGACTCTATTACTTTGCGGTCATCACACACCACTTCCTCTGTTTTAAAGACGCATATGGATCAGCAAATATTGGCCTTTATGGCTGACCATAGATATGTGTAAACATAATACATTTAATAATAAGTGCTCCTCAAAACCAATATATTGTTTCTACAGATGAAGTGCATGTGTTAATCTGTCTTCCAACAGTTCAGTAACACTAACTATTTCCATCACTATAATAGGGCAATGCTCTTTCATTCAGGCATTTCATCACACACTTACCACTTCCTTGTTTTAAGAAGCATACAAACCAAAGTGTCTTTTATGGCTGACCATTGATGTGTGTCAAAAATAATACATATACATTCCAGATGTAGATTTATGTTTAGCTCCATAATGAACAAGCCAGAGGTGCCAGTGGCAAGGAAAAACCTCCTGAGAGGACATGAAGAAGAAACCTTGAGAGGAGCTAGACTCAAAAGGGAATCCATCCTCTTCTGGGTGACACCAGAATAAAGTCAATTATGAAGTCAAACAGTACTAATTTTACTTAAAGGATGTTCAGTATGAGCATATTGTGAATAAGAGTCCTGGGATGACCAAAGGACGTGTCTTTATGATTATAGCAGCGGTCCTTAGGTACAAATATACAGTATCCAGTATGTTTTTGGGAAGTGCAATCTTTATATAATAATGTGTTAAGCAAAACCAATATTTGGTTTCTGCAGTTGAAGTGCATGTAGGATTGGAACACACACACAGGAAGTATAGGTGGTCTTGATGGTTTTTTTTTTTTGTTTGTTTCTGCCTCTGCAGGTTGAAGCAACAAGACACAAGGCAACAGTACAGCTACAATGAGGTACTGCAATATGGCTACCATTATAACATGGAAAAACTTTGTAGCCACTGTTTGAAGTTTAATTTAAAGCAGATGGTCTGCTTTGTTCCTTCTTGGAAGGTTAAATGTTTCTGAGCTGAACAAAGAAGGCTTAGCTCATCAATCTTCTGAAAATGATGGAGCTTGTGAAAGTTACCACTAAAACTCTGGCGATACAATATTTTGTTACGGACTGAAGTGAATCGGCAGCAGCAGTTATTTAATCCTACTAACATGCAGGATCTGTGGGTTAAGAACAGTGGATTTAAATATAGCATAAGCTCTGTAGTCATCACCATGAAACCCAATCTCACGCCTCATAGATGACCTTCAGACGATGACCTTGCAGCACTGCGGGTTTGTATGTGTGGGGGGAGCATACTAGCCAAGTGTATAAACCGTGTCATCTGTCAAATTGGTTTATGAGCTGCACTTGAACTAAGAGCCTGTTGAATTGAAGAAACACAACAGCTAAATGGCATTCATGATATTACATGGTTGGTAAACAAGCTGTTATAGAGTAATACAGTTATTCTGAAGACTAACAAGCAAATGTGGCAGTGTTGTCTGATTTTCTCAAGTTTCCTTCATGTTTCTCCTAACAGGTGGTGCTGAAAGGGGCAGGGAAGAAGCTGAGCCTTCTTGGAGTACGTGTGCAAGCTCTCATGTGGTGAATTTGTGTTCACATGTAAACTATACGTCTTGGCTTTGAGACGCGATGTGGGTGTGTGGGTGTAAAGTTGATGCACTTTCTTTCTACCTTCCATCTGGCCTGGTTTTCAAACCTCAAGGAGGAAATATCTCACTACCAAACTGTTTTTCACGCATTTTTAGTATGCAGGTGGTTTTTAATATTAAGTCTCATGACGATAATATTCTATACATATCAGCTGCAAGGACCCTAGAAGCTCTGAATTGCTCATTACCTATTTTAAAAAAGTGAGACATTTTTGCTAGATCAACCCAGTAACCAAAAAACATGATGAACTTTATTGTTAATGAGATTGTTTAAAGTCCTGAAGCATGTGTCTGATCTGTCATTTGCAGCAACCCTGTGCAGTGTGTCTGGAGGAATTCAAAGCCCGGGATGAGCTGGGCGTGTGTCCATGCTCGCACACCTTCCATAAGAAGTAAGCACTAGTTCAAGCTAATTCCAAAAAAAAGGAAGGAAGAAAGAAAAAGCAGTGTTGCACTCAAAAACAAGAGACTGTAAAACTTGTTTATCATGGACTTGCCAAATGAAACAGACTGCAGGACATTATTAAAGGGCTTTGGCAGGGACGTGGTGGATGTCAAGCATTACGCCAACGGCGGCTAAAATATCAAAAGCATCTTATGACAGGTTCTGCGCCAGCGTCCGGTAGCACTTACACTTTTGATATTTGCAAGTCTTTGCTTGTGGCATCCACTTACACCTGATCTGAAAATAGCTCCAAGCTTTAAAGTGCTAACGCTGCTAATGATACACTAGTAAGCCCAGTCAGCATTACACAAAGGAGGTCACGAGTACTAGTTTTTTTTTTTTTTTTCCATTGTTAGCCACATGAGCATGAAATGTTTTATTTCCTTAATATTGTTTATATTACAGATGTAACCAAATATGAATACAGTATTCTGAACGAACAGATAATGTGTTGTAACCAGATACAAATAGGAGGTGCACTTTTTTTTGTTTGTTAGTATATAAAAAATTGCACGAGTGTGAGGTTTTTACTTGCATGCAAGCACAACTGAGTGGTCAGTTATGAAGCTTACAGGACAAAAAAAGACCACATTCATTAACATGAATGTATAGTATTCATAAATTCATCCTTAGTAACTGCCTGGTCAAGGTCATGGTGGTTTAAATTAGGCTACTAGATTGTTTCTATTTTGGGAAATAGAACTAATTAAATTTGTTAGAAAATATTTTAGCCAGTACAGAGCAAAATAATAACTGCATGAGAGGAATAAAAAAAAAAAAAAAAAAATCACTAGCTGAGCTTGAGGAACTGTCATAGCCCTAGGTCTAAAGTTTAATTGTTATGGTTCAGACTGTGTTTGAGTTGCCGTTGTGTCTGTGGGTGTGACACAACGCATTGTTTTTGTAGTGATTACACATAGGGACTTGTTAACGTGGTTGAGGTCCGTCACTAGTGACTGGAACGTTGCCAGTTCAATTCTGAGGACTTCCAGAGAGCCACTGTTGGGCCATTGAGCAAGAATCTTAACTGCTCCACTCTGTTTGGATTCGAATGTCTCACATTAGATTACAAGTTGCTTGCCTGAAAGTGTCTGCCAAATTAAATGAAGGGAAAGCACCATACAAACTATAGTAGTTCTATATAAATGCTCATCAGTCAGTATCATTCATACTTGCTCATGAATAAAGACGATTCTCATTAAATTATGATATTTGCATACTGTTCTTTTCAGGTGCCTGTTGAAATGGCTGGAGATTCGCAGTGTTTGCCCCATGTGCAACAAGCCCATCATGCGACTGCACAACACGCCTCGTGGAGCAGAGGGGCCACAAGACCCTGAGGAAGTGTGATCCTAATTAAAAAAAAAAAAAAAAAAAAAAAATGGCACAACCCCAAAAACGTTGGGCCACGCCCATGGGCCATCGTCTCCACAACTGCCATACTTGGAGCACACAAGATCTGACCGCCACCACTGGAGGAGACGAAATACAACCTCCATATGCACCAACCCATGGAGGCCTAGTGGACTTGAGAAGTAGCACCTGATTGGCAAGAACCAAAAATATTTGCCGTTTCTTTGACTTTGTGATTAGACCAGTGTTCCTTAGCAAGGTGCCAGAAGTGCACTGCGGGTGAGGATGGAGGACAAGAGGCAGGTAAACAGCTCAGTGGTTTCATCTCACGAGGCGCCTCTAAGCAACTAATGAGAAACAACACTGAACTGCAGCAAGTGTATGACGAGCACTGTTCACAAACACAGTGTGTAACTAAGCAGACACGACAGAAATGCATGATAATCAGTCTGTTTTGGCCTGAAGTTTAAAGGCTATAGTATGTAGATAAAATGTGTTGTTCTGTTCGAAAGGTTCTGCAAGTCTTTATCGGGCCTTGTATAGTGATTAAAAGAAGAAATATGAAGATATGAACTAATAATCAGCAGTGAAACTGTACTTCCCCATTACTGAATATGTATCAGGGCCAACCCATTGCCACTTTTTTCATTTTGTATAGTTTGATGTTTTTTTTTGTTGTTTTTTTTGAATAAAATGTTTTGTGGATAAAGCTCTTTATAAAGAGTGACTGATTTGGAACACTTTAATTCAGTTACAAAATCTTGCATTCATGATATCAGTACAAACTTGTTAAAAAAAAAAAAAAAAGAAAAACTTCTAATCCTATTTAATTTTCCTATTCCATTTATTTTGAAAAAAAAATGTACTGGTCAGCCTCTTAATCATCTGCTTCAGTTTTCTTCTGGTTAAAAGGCTGATGTCTGTTCATCAATCCTATTAAGTTCGTCAATTAGATTCCACAAAAGAATCCAGACAAGCAAAACTGATGCAATTTTACCAAGAACCGGAGATAATGGCATAATGAAGATACATTCTGTCCTTCCAAACCCACAAAATTAGGATTACTGTCCTCATGTTTACTGGGTCCCATGATTAATGGTTCCAAAATCCCCGCCTGTTCTAGTTAGCAGCATCAGTCCCTTTTGACTCCACATACTCTACAGCTTTTTGCTTGACTGCTTGGATGCTCTCTGGTGTGCCGTGCTTCTTCTCGTAGTCCAGGTAGCGCTTGAAGAAGAACTTGATCTTTTTCACTGACACACTCAGGTGGACCACACGATCAAAGAGAGCCCTAGAGAGGAGGATTAATTCAGATTTTATTGTGGATCTGTCCATGCTTAATTTAGCTTCGACAAGGGATACAAGCCTAATTTCGGTTAGGGTGAAGATAAAGATTTGATGCGGCTGGAGTTTACCTGGGTTTAAAAATTTTGAAATGATAACCAGCATTTTAACTGTATTTACACATTAATTAATTATGCTAGAACTGTACTTCTGTTTGATACACTCCTGGGCAAAAAAAAAAAAAAAAAATGGGCCAAGCTCAAAATGGCAAAATATTAAGCTTTTAATGGTCTCAAATCATTGGTCAGGAAATTAGCAAGAATTAAACAAATAGATAAAGGAGCTTAGTATGGGAGAGCTTTTCCTTTTGATTTCTTTAAATGTTTAAGCCTTGTGGCCCTTGATGGGCTGCATCAGGTGTGGTAGATCACCAAATAATGACTAATCTTTTAAGAAAAAAAAATAAATTTTGTACACCCAGACATATGTTAGTTTGAATTTTACATCAAACATTTTAAACATTATCATGCTTTTACCTTTGCGTACAAGAAGACTGTATAATTGAATTTCCCTGTTTCTAGCTTTTCCCCCAAACTAACAGTTCACTGCAGCAAAAGTAAACCAGCAAATGGTGGCACAGGAGCTCTCAAGAGTGTATTTGTTCAATTCTTGCCAATTTTTTGACCAATGATTTGTTGTTAAGACCATTTAATATTTGCCATTTTGGGCTTGGCCCATTTTGTTTGCCCAGGAGTGTACATGTTCATGAAAAGCTGTCATTTCTAGAACTATATACAGTAGAAAATGTCAAATATTTTGACCATGTGAAGGGTTTTCCCAGGCTTTCTCTTACAGGAGCTTGTTTTCTGTTATTAGTCCCTACAACTAACTGGCAACCCACCTGACATCTTTCTGCGAGCCGTGTTTCATCATCAGGTCTATAAAGACAGACCACAGATCTGTGCGTTTGGGGTAGCTGCTCAGGACTTTTTCGAACATGGCCTTGGCTCGCTCTTCGTTCCCGTACTGGAACTCCAACCGAGCAAATTTTACTATCAAGTCCACATCTGTAATGGCAAAAGGGAATGGAGGCAATTATCCATTTTTGCAACTGCACTTGAAAATATAGACAGCATTTAAAAAAAACAAGCCAAATAAGTAACTAAAATACATAAAATTACTTTAAAAGTGCAATACTGGCAGTTAAGATACAGCTACAGCAACATTAGCGTGAATGGAATATGTAAAAAATTGCTCACGCTCTTTATTGGACAGACTCTGCAGCGCCCTCTGGAGGAGAGCATTGGCTGCGTCGCTCTGTCCCTGACGCAGCAAGAAGGACCCGTAACTTTGCCACACGGCCTTCTCTTGCTTGAAGCGCTTCACCATGTTCTTATACAAGTTCTCTGCTTCCTACATGCGCACACACACACACACACACACACACACACACAGCCCTCAGTAAATAAACTTAAAAATAGGTGTTAAAATGCTTTAAAATTCAAATATATGATCCATTATCTGACCCAGAATTGCATAAAAATGGCAAAGAAAAAAAAAAATCTAACGTCTCTAAATGAATGTAAAATACCAGATTAAAGACGCAGATTCTCACCTTGATCTTGTTGGACTTGGCGTAAATATCTGCCAGCTGCTGGTAGACAGGCAGGGGCTCGCAGTACTGAATGGCTCGCTCAAACACTTTCTGAAGGCTCTCTTCAGTACCGTACATGTTCTCCAGGTTGAGCAGAGCTACCCACACGTTCAGCTTCTCCTGTTCCTCCCTACAAAGCCACAAAAAGAGGATTACATGCAATCAATTAACCATATACACATGGTAATAACATAGATACTGTGTTTCCTAGAGATCTGAATCCTTTTCTGCTTGGGGAAAGTTCTTCTTGGTGCTTTTGTGCTTTATACCAGCTACTGTTACATGAATATTCTTAAGAGCACATAAGACTACACAATCAAAACTATGAGTCGTGGGATACCTCTAAAACAGCATACTACTGTTTACTAGCCTTTTCAGAATAGAAATTTTGACATGCATACATACACAGCTTGCTAAGTATTTAGCAGACACAACAGACATAGCTTGCTCACTTCCAGGATAATTAGCCATAATATTCTGACATATTATTAAAAACTGTACACATAGACCTACACACAATCAGCACCCTTGGTAAAGATGGGTAAAAAGGTTTATGAAAAAATGTCTGAGATTAATTAGCTTAATCTCACACTGAAAAATGAGTTTAAAAAATTTAAATCCAACCTTTAATTTATTATTCCATTCTATTTGAAGCATTCTAAGAAATCCAAAAAAAAAATTTTTTAAGTTCATCTGATGTTTAAGAACTTTTAAGAAGTCATCCATGACTTCCTGTTTCACTGGAGTATAAATATGTGACACAGTGGCCAAATTTCCTTAGCCATTCTTCAATATAATCATATATTTAAATTGAGATTAAACCATAGACCTTTCATACCTTTTTCTTTCTTTTTTAAACTAAGGGTGCCAATAATTTTGGAGCCAGCTATATTCTCTGGCACCCACCTGAAGGAGATGGTTTTGAGGGCTCTCTCGGCTACAGCGCGAGCCTGCTCGATCTGTGTGGCCTGCAGCTGGAAGGCCATGTACTGCAGCCAGAGCAGAGACGAGTCTGGGGACGAGAGCAGCAGCCGCTCAAACGCCTCTGCGCTCTCCGGTCGGGCCGAGGGCTCCATGAGCTCCGCCTCCAGCTTGCTGAGCCTGAGCTCTGCCTCCTTACGCTCCATCTCCGCCTCCCGCCGTGACTTCTTCGCTGTCTGGGGGCGAGAAAACAGACAGGTTGAGGAGGAGAGAGTTTGGAGAAACAGGACAATGATGAAACGATTCTGTGGGAGTAACTGTAGAGTTACGGGACTGAATTTAGGATTTGTGCACTGTTGTATATAACGTATGAAAGCTTTACAAAATCAAGTGTTACTTCAAGATTATTAACGTGTACCATGAATTGTTATTGGTGCATATGCCACATTATGAATTAGGAATTATTATGTGTGTATGTGAGAAAGAGAGACCTTGCTGTGATCTTCTTGCTCATCATCGCTGGACTCGTA